>NC_081552.1:70808706-71006639 GCF_963082655.1 Stomoxys calcitrans | reverse complement strand
GAGGCCCATATTGACATGAACGTCCAATATGTCTGTTTGGTGGGATTTTGGGGTTGGGGCGGCCCGATGGGTATTTAGACTCAAATTTTAAAACCACATTCGTATTCTATTTTCCAAATACCTTTAATTTGATACCCATACTGTCCCGATCGGTCCACTTTAGATTTGGGGTGGTGTTTTTGGGAAACGGGGAAGGGTCCGCCACCTTTGGAAATCAGCAAATTAAAAAGCCTATTTCTTCTCCTTCCTAACCATATTCGCAATCTATTGTCATCATCGTCCAAAAAACCAATTTTAAGGGGTTTTGAGGCCAGTTACTTGGCCACAATTTTTAATATGAAATTCGTACTCTACTCCTGAATACCTTTCATCTGAGTCACATACTGCCCCGATCGGTCCACTTTTATTTTTGGTTTGTACTTTTGTGGTAAGGAGGAGGGTCCGCCCCCCTTCCGATATCAAAAAATTATATAGCCTATGTTTCCTTCCGGACCAGCCTACACAATCTGTGAAAATTTCAAGGTAATCGGTTCAGCCGTTTTTGAGTCTATACGGAACATACCGACAAACAAACAAACAAACACAAATTCAATTTTATTTATAAGACGAGCTGGACAGGGCACGCTCCGCTGCGCCTTCTTTTACTCTCTTATTTTATCAGAGCCCTATACTGATACTGACAGGAAATAAGTCCTGTTTTGGGGTGCTGGTACGGCCTTTCAGATATTTCGCCCCAATGTGGATATAATGCTCGTGTTCTACTCCCAAATACCTTTCATATGAGCCTTATATTGCTGTGGACGGTAAATATATGCGGTTTTTTGGGGGGTGAAGTGGACGCTCATATATCAGATTCGTGATATGGTCTCAAATACCATTCATTTGAGCCACATATTGTTATTATTGATTTATATTTCCCCCTAGTATCCCACCCTAAATAAGGATACCAAATTTCTGTTTGAGTTATTATAAACAAACCAAATTTCGCTTAAATCGCCCCACTCATCTCCGAGATTTGACATTTAAAAAAAAGGGTAAAGGGAGGGTGCGCCCGTTTAAAGGGATTTTGGGGTTGGGGAGGCCCCGTAGACACCTATGCCCTGCGTGGGGGTTTTGAGGGGTGGGGAGGCTTCTCTTTAGATGAGATGGGGAGGCTTTATGTTAGATTTGTACTATACTTTCAAATACCTTTCATTTGATACCCATATTACCCAAAGCGGCGAAAGAGTTCTCTAGGGGGGTTATATGGGGGTGGGGGACCCCCCGTACAATTGAGGCGAAATTTGTATACCAATTTCGTATTCACTTACTTAAATACCATTCGTTTGATACCCATATTGTCCCAATCGGTAAACATGTACGTGCGGGGGGGGTTGGGGGTGCCCCTCAGACACAAAAGGATACATTTTTATGTCAGATTTGTACTCTACTTTTAAATACCTAAAATACCAATATTGCCCAAAGCGTTGAAAGAGTCCTGTTGGAGGATTTTTTGGGGTGGGGGACACTTTGGACGAAATTTGTATATCAAGTTCGTACTCACTTACTTAAATACCTTACATTTGATACCCATATTGACCCAATCGGTAAACATGTCCGCCCGGGTCGGTTTTGGGATGGGTCGTCCCCCCAGATTATTTGAATCCAACATTTTTCACCAATTTCGTGTTTTTGCCATACCATAAGGTGGAATACAAAATTTCGCTTAAATCAGTGCACCCATCTCCGAGATCTGGCGTTTTTGAAAATTGGGGTATCTACCTCTCGCATTCTTTTTATACCCTCCACCATAGGATGGGGGTATACTAACTTCGCCATTCTATTTGTAACACCTCGAAATATGCGTCTAAGACCCCATAAAGTGTATATATTCTTGATCGTCGTCACATTTTAAGTGGAATTAGCCATGTCCGTCCGTCCGTCTATCTATCGAAAGCACACTAACTTCCGAAGGAGTAGAGATAGCCGCTTGAAATTTTGCACAAATACTTCCTATAGGTGTAGGTCGGTTGGGATTGTAAATGGGCCAAATCGGTCCATGTTTTTATATAGCTGCCATATAAACCGATCTTGGGACTTGTATTCTTGAGCCTCTAGAGGGCGCAATTCTCGTCCGATTTGACTGAAATTTTGCACATATCGGTCCATAACCTGATATAGCTGCTATATAAACCGATCTTGGGTCTTGACTTTTTGAGCTTTTAGAAGGCGCAATTCCTATTTGATTTGGCTGTAATTTTACACGTGGTGTTTTGGTATTACTTCCAACATTTATGAGAAGTAATGTCCAAATTCGTCCATACCCTGATATTGCTGCCATATAAACCGATCTGGGTTCTTGAGCTTCTAGAGAGCACAATTCTCATCCGACTTGGCACAAATTTTGTACAACGGCTTCTCCCATGGCCTTCAACATACGTGTGCAATATGGTCTGAATCGATCTATAGCTTGACACAGCTCCCATATTAACCGATCTCCCGATTTTGCTTCTTGAGCCCCGAATCGGACAATAACTTAATATAGCTTCTCCTCCTCCTCCGTCCATATTCATTATTCTTTGTTTGCCTAAAAAGAGATACTGCGCAAAGAGCTCGACAGATGCGATCCATGGTGGAGGGTATATAAGATTCGGCCCGGCCGAACTTAGCACGCTCTTACTTGTTTTTTTTTTTTGTTCGGGTTTGCTTGGCTATTCAATTAATTTATATCCTCAAATAGATGGCGCTGAATTTGTTGTTGGTGATGCTCGGTGTTTATTCCCATGACAATGTGCATATTTTGTCTATTTTTTTAAATTCAATCGAATTTCCCCTTTTTTTCGGCTTTTCTAATGTCACCGTTGCACATGGGTAAGCATTTTCGGCTTACCCATGGCATTATATGAAAAAAATTTTCATCACCGGATATTCCTTCAATAATAGTTGCAACAATTGTGAATAATTATCCAATTAAGACTTCAGTACAAAAATTTACGGCCTAGACCACTAAATTAGTTTTTTCTTTTTATACCCTCAATCATAAACTAATTTCGTCATTCCGTATGTAAAACATCGAAATATTCATCTGAGACCCAACAATGTAAATATGTATATTTTTGATCGTCTTGACATTTTAAGTCGATTTAGCCATATCCGTCCGTCCATCTGTCGAAAACACGCCAACTTTCGAAGGAATAAAGCTTAACATTATTTTATCGACTTCTCCTATGACCTTCCACATACGTACCAAATATGATCTCATTGGGTCCATATCCTGATATAGCTCCCATATGAACCGATCTCCCAATTAAAAATTCTTAAGCCACTTTGGGGCTCAATTCTTATCCAATTTTGGCTGACTTTTGCACAATGACTTCTACTATGGTCTCTAACAGCCAAATCAAGCATGGTCCGAATCGGTTAAAACCTGAAATAGCTCCAACAGCTTGGCAATTTTTATCCATTATCCTTTGTTTGCCTATAAAGAGATATCGGGCAAAAAAAATGACAATTGAGATCCATGGTAATGGGTATGTAAGATTCGGCCCGGCCGAACTTTTCACGCTTTTACTTGTTGTCACTCGATTCGTTTGCCAAGTCATTGAAAACAATTATTTTCCCTTTATTAATCAGCTGTTTTCAATGACTTGGCGAACGAATCGAGTGAAAAAACGAAAAAAAATTTGTGGTTATCGGCACGCCACTTGGGCTCGACTATAAAAAGGAGGCTTCTTATCTTTGAGCTAAAGTATAAAAAGGAGGCTTCTTATCTTTGAGCTAAATTTTCAATCAAACCCGCTCCACTGCGCTTTCGCTTTCAAAATGTAGCAAAATGCCACCTCTCTAACGTAACCTACCCTCCAATAGCTCTGATTCTGTGTACATTCGTTGAGCCCACCCCTCTAACAGTTTAACACAAACTTGGATATTCGCACTCTACAAAATAAATTTTTATCCATGGCAAAGATAGCCAATTAAACTACCTGAAACACCTATTGTTAAGATCCGTCTTAGGGTGGGAAATTTAAAAAATAATTCGGCAAACAACTGCAACGAAATTCCTATACTTTATTATTCCCACCCCCGAAGGATGGGGGTATATTCATTTTGTCATTCCGTTTGCAACACATCGAAATATCCATACCCGACCCCATAAAGTATATATATTTTTGATCAGCGTAAAAATCTAAGACGATCTAGACATGTGCGTCCGTCTGTCCATCTGTCTGTTGAAATCACGCTACAGTCTTTAAAAATAAAGATATTGAGCTGAAATTTTGGACAGATTCTTTTTTTTTTGTTCATAAGCAAGTTAAGTTCGAAGATGGGCTATATCGGACTATATCGTGATATAGCCCCAACATAGACCGATCCGCCGATTTAGGGTCTTAGGCCCATAAAAGCCACATTTATTATCTGATTTTGTTGAAATTTGGGTCAGTGAGTTACGTAAGGCCCTCCGACATCCTTCTTCAATTTGGCACAGATCGGTCCAGATTTGGATAGAGCCGCCATATAGACAGATCTCTCGATTTGAGGTTTTGGGCCCATAAAAGGCGCATTTATTGTCCGATGTCACCGAAATTTGGGACAGTGAGTTAGGTTAAACCCTTCGACATACTTTTGCAATATGGCACAGATCGGTCCAGATTTGGTTATAGCTGCCATATTGACCGATCTCTCGATTTAAGATTTTGGGCCCATAAAAGGCGCATTTATTGCCCGATGTCGCCGAAATTTGGGACAGTGAGTTGTGTTAGGCTCTTCGACATTTTTCTGCAACTTGGCCCAGATAGGTCCAGATTTGGATATAGGTGCCATATAGGCCGATATCTCAATTTAAAATATTGGCCCCATAAAAGGCTCATTTATAATCCGATTTCAGTGAAATTTGACACACTGACTTATGTTGGGATTTTCAACATCCGTGTCGTTATGATCGGTATTTTTTTATTCCCTCCACCATAGGAGGTGGGTATACTAATTTTGTCATTCTGTTTGTAACTACTCGAAATATTCATCTGAGACCCCATAAAGTATATATATTCTTGATCGTCGCGACATTTTATGTCTATCTAGCCATGTCCGTCCCTCTGTACGTCCGTCCGTCCGTCTGTCTGTCAAAAGCACGCTAACTTCCGAAGGAGTAAAGCTAGCCGCTTGAAATTCTAAACAAATACTTCTCATTAGTGTAGGTCGGTTGGTATTGTAAATGGGTCATATCGGTCCATGTTTTGATATAGCTGCCATATAAACCGGTCTTGGGTCTTGACTTCTTGAGCCTCTAGAGTGCGCAATTCTTTTCCGATTAGAATAAAATTTTGCACGACGTGTTTTGTTATGATATCCAACAACTTTGCCAAGTATGGTTCAAATCGATCCATAACCAGATATAGCTGTCATATAAAGATTGGAATGAAATTTTGCACGACGTGTTTTGTTATGATATCCAACAACTGTGCCAAGTATGGTTCAAATCGATCCATAACCAGATATAGCTGTCATATAAACAGATCTGGGGACTTGACTTTTTGAGCTTCTAAAGGGCGCAATTCCTATCCGATTTGGCTGAAATTTTGCATGACGTATTTTATTTTTACTCTCAACAACTGTGTCAAGTAAGGTTCAAATCGGTTCATAACCTTATATAGCTGCCATATAAACCGATCTGGGATCTTGACTTCTTGAGCCTCTAGAGGTCGTAATTATTATCCGATTTGCCTGAAATTTTGTACGACGGATCCTCTCATGACTATCAACATATGTGTTTATTATGGTCTGAATCTGTCTATAGCCCGATGCAGCTCCCATATAAATCGATCTCTCTATTTTACATCTTGAGCCCCCAAAGGGCGCAATTCTTATTCGAATTGGCTAACATTTTATACAGGTCTCCAAAATATAATATAATTGTGGTCCAAACCGGACCATATCTTGGTATCGCTCTAATAGCAGAGCAAATCTTTTCTTATATCCTTTTTTGCCTAAGAAGAGATGCCGGGAAAAGAACTCAACAAATGCGATCCATGGTGGAGGGTATAAAAGATTCGGCCCGGCCGAACCTAGCACGCTTTTATTTGTTAGATATAGCTACTTAAAAGACCAATTTTTTTTACACAATTGAAAGATGACTTGTACTTATAAGTATTTGGTCCAAATTGGAACATATTTCGTTATAGCTGCTATGGGGCATAAGGTATGCATTTTTCACCGGATTTTGACGAAAGGTGGTTTACATATATACCCGATGTGGTGGGTATCCAAAGTTCGGCCCGACCGAACTTAACACCTTTTTAATTGTTTTTCTTTATTGTAACGACCGATGGGATGCCATAACAAAGATAAATGCTGCATGATCAATTTTTACCACTTTACCCTCTCTTTGTTCATGTTGGCGTCTCCATTCAGTTGCTCCATTTGCAAACAGCTAATAGATGGGGCCTATTTAAATGTTAGTGCTGCCATCGATAAGAGAAAGGTTTAGACTTTTATACCCAAAATGTTAATAAAATAACTTAAAAGTTATTCGTTCCATGTCGCCTGGATTCTTACACAATCACATATAAACGACTGAGAATTTGACATTTCTCTCATCTATTAGAGCTTTTGAACATATTGTTATGAGTCAATAGATTTCCTTTGTCTATGCTGCTACTCGCTTGGAACGGCTTAGCGCCTATAACATTGGTCATCATGTGTAAGTTGTCTATAACTGACTATATTGAATAGTTGAAATTTAGTCTTTTTAAATCAAATCAAATTGCCATATTAAACGATTCTCTGTGGTAAAGAACTAATTTGCCAGTCTTTATATTAGGCGCGATGACGACAATTCTTATTTATTAAACCATGTAAAACTTTTGAAAATTAAAGTGTTGTCCAGTAAATAAACTATTGGAGGCGACTTTAGAAGGTAAAGCACCACCTAGCTTCTTGGACATGAAGTTTGTTGTCTTATTCGTAATCTGCTACCAAATACCCTTAATTTGAGGCTCATCTAGCTATGATCGAACTACATTCCCATTTGGGGGTGGGGCGACCCCCAATTACTTGGACCTCGTTTTTTATGTCATATTCGTAGTCTAGTTCCGAATACCTTTCATTTGAGTCCAATATGGTTGTTTGGGGGAGTTTTTGGGGCTGGACGATTCCTCGCATACTTGATTCCAATTTTTAATATCATATTCGTATTCTACTCCCCACTTCCTTTTATTTGATACCCATATTGTCCTTATCGGTCCACTTTTTATTTTAGGTGGTGTTTTTGGGGTAACGGGGGAGAGTCCGCCGCCTTCCAATATCAACAAACTAAAAAGCCTTTTCCTCCTTCCTGACCATTTTCGTAATCTACTCCCGAATACCTTTCATTAGAGTCCCGTTTTATCATTATCGTTCAATCAACCTATTTTAGGGGGTTTTGGGGGGCCCCCAGTAACTTGGGTCCAATTTTAATATGAAATTCGTAGTCTACTCCTGATCACATTTTATTTGAGTCCCATATTGTCCCCATCGGTTCACTTTTATTTTGGATTCGAAATTTTAAGGTAAGGGGGAGGATCCGCCCCTTCTCCGATATCAATAAATTATATGGCCTATTCCTTCCGGACCACTCCCCACAATATCGATCAAAATTTCAAAGAAATCGGTTTAGCCGTTTTTGAGTCCATGCGGAACAAAAAATTTACAAACCCACAAACAAACAATCAAACACAAATTCATTTTTATACCCTCCACCATAAGATGGGGGGTATACTAATTTCGTCATTCTGTTTGTAACTACTCGAAATATTCGCCCCATAAAGTATATATATTCTTGATCGTCGCGACATTTTACGTCGATCTACCCATGTCCGTCCGTTCGTCCGTCCGTCTGTATGTCGAAAGCACGCTAACTTCCGAAGGAGTAAAGCTAGCCGCTTGAAATTTTGCACAAATACTTCTTTTTAGTGTAGGTCGGTTGGTATTGTATTTTAAATGGGCCATATCGGTCCATGTTTTGATATAGCTGCCATATAAACCGATCTTGGGTCTTGACTTTTTGAGCCTCTAGAGTGCGCAATTCTTATCCTATTGGAATGAAATTTTGCACGACGTGTTTTGTTATGATATCCAACAACTGTGCCAAGTATGGTTCAAATCGGTCCATAACCTGATATAGCTGTCATATAAACCGATCTTGGTCTTGACTTCTTGAGCCTCTAGAGGGCGCAATTATTATCCTATTTGCGTGAAATTTTGTACTACGGATCCTCTCATGACCATCAACATACGTGTTTATTATGATCTGAATCGGTCTTTAGCCCGATACAGCTCCCATATAAATCAATCTCTCTATTTGACTTCTTGAGCCCCCAAAGGTCGCAATTCTTATTCGAATTGACTGACATATTACACAGGTTTCCAACATGTAATCTAAAGCAGAGCAAATCTTTTCTTATATCCTTTTTTGCCTAAGAAGAGGTGCCGGGAAAAGAACTCAACAAATGCGATCCATGGTTGAGGGTATGTGAGATTCGGCTCGGCCACATTTAGCACGCTTTTACTTGATATATATATATATATATATATATATATATATATATATATATATATATATATATATATATATATATATATATATAAAGGGTGATTTTTTTGAGGTTAGGATTTTCATGCATTAGTATTTGACAGATCACGTGGGATTTCAGACATGGTGTCAAAGAGAAAGATGCTCAGTATGCTTTGACATTTCATCATGAATAGACTTACTAACGAGCAACGCTTGCAAATCATTGAATTTTATTACCAAAATCAGTGTTCGGTTCGAAATGTGTTCATTCACCGTAACGTTGCGTCCAACAGCATCTTTGAAAAAATACGGTCCAATGATTGCACCAGCGTACAAACCACACCAAACAGTGCATTTTTCGGGATGCATGGGCAGTTCTTGAACGGCTTCTGGTTGCTCTTCACTCCAAATGCGGCAATTTTGCTTATTTACGTAGCCATTCAACCAGAAATGAGCCTCATCGCTGAACAAAATTTGTCAAAATTTGAGCACATTTCGAACCGAACACTGATTTTGGTAATAACATTCAATGATTTGCAAGCGTTGCTCGTTAGTAAGTCTATTCATGATGAAATGTCAAAGCATACTGAGCATCTTTCTCTTTGACACCATGTCTGAAATCCCACGTGATCTGTCAAATACTAATGCATGAAAATCCTAACCTCAAAAAAATCACCCTTTATATATATATATATATATATATATATATATACATATATATATATATATATATATATGTATATATATATATATATATATATATATATATATATATATATATATATATATATATATATATATATATATATATATATATATATATATATATATATATATATATATATATATATATATATATATATATATATATAACCGATTCTCACGAAATTTGGCAGGAAGGATGTTTTACGACTGTCGAAATTACTGGTGAATTTCATGGAAATCGGTTCAGATTTAGATATAGCTCTCATATGTATATATCGCTCGATTTTCACTCATAGAGCCACTGCAAGCACATTAGCTGAGCAATTTTGCCAAAATATTGCACAACGCTTTCCTCGATGACTACCACAGTATACATAAAGTTTGGTCAAAATCGGTTCAGATTTAGATATATTGGGTTGCCCAAAAAGTAATTGCGGATTTTTTAAAAGAAAGTAAATGCATTTTTAATAAAACTTAGAATGAACTTTAAGCAAATATACTTTTTTTACACTTTTTTCTAAAGCAAGCTAAAAGTAACAGCTGATAACTGACAGCAGAAAGAATGCAATTACAGAATCACAAGCTGTGAAAAAATTTGTCAACGCCGACTATATGAAAAATCTGCAATTACTTTTTGGGCAACCCAATAGCTTCCATATATATGTTCATCCGACTTCCAGTAATATTGCTATAAAATGGTCTTTTGTTAAACGATTTTCTCAAAATTCGGCAGGAGGGATTTTATGTTGACTCTCAATATTATTCGTGAATCTCATGGAAATCGGTTCAGTTTTAGATATAGCTCTCAAATATATATATATATATATATATATATATATATATATATATATATATATATATATATATATATATATATATATATATATATATATATATATATATATATATATATATATATATATATATATATATATATATATATCGTCCGATTTAACTTCTAGAGTCGCAGCATTCATTCATCAATTTTGCCAAAATTTTGCGAAATGCTTTCCTCGACGACTGCCACACTATCTGAGGAGTTTGCTAGAAATCGGTTCAGATTTAGATATAGCTCTCATATATATGTTCGTCTGATTTTGAGAAATATTGCAAAAATCGATCATTTGTTATCCGATTCTGTCGAAGTTTTGCAGGAAGGATTTTCTTATGACTCCCAATATTACTGGTGAATTTCATAGAAATCGGCCCAGATTTAGACATAGCTGTCATATATGTATATCGCCCGATTTTCACTTTAAGAGCCACTGCTAGCGCATTTATTGACCAATTTTACCGAAACTTTGCACAACAATTTCCTCGACGACTACCACATTATCTGAGAAGTTTGCTCGGAATCGGTTCAGAATTAGATATAGCTCCCATATATACGTTCGTCAGATTTTTGGTTATTTGCCATAATGTTGTCATTTGTCAACCGTAGTTTTTACAGTTTGAACATATTTGCTCGCCGAGGTCCATCAAAATTGGTTCGGAATTGGATAGGTGTAGTGTATTGTACAGTCGGCACCGCCTGACTTTTGCCCTTCCTTACTGGTTTTTTATGTAAGATTTGTACTGTACTTTTAAATACAAATATTGTCCCAATCAATAAACATATCCGCTCTGTTGGGTTTTGGGATGGGGCGTACCCCAGATTATTTGACCCCAAAATTGTATACCAATTTCGCGTTTTTGTGGTACCACAAGATGGCATACAGAATTTCGCTTAAATCGGTGCACCCATCTCAAAGGTCTAGGGTTTTTGAAAATAATGGTAAGGGGATAGAAATTGAATGCGACGAAAAGGATGTAGTGTTTATTGACATTTGTCTCAAATCTCTGGATCTCATAGTTGGCGGGAAAAACATTAGCCGGAAGTCGTTTCCACATACGAACGGTTCGGGCGAAATAAGAATTCTTCCTATAATGCATGGTCCGGTCCGCTGGCCAATCAATTAGAGGTTTTTTCAATAATTTGAATTTCAGTTTCAGTGATCGTTAGTTCATATTTTACTTGTGGGAAGTTATAGGTGAACTAATACTATGTAAAAACAATTTCGTAGCTGTTATGAAATCATTAAACTCGTAACGAGCATACAATTCGTTAACGCTATAGGAAATTCAAAATTTCCAAAATTTAGTTCATTTTAACAAATGTTGAGGTTAAACATTTTTTGAGTGTGGACTTATTGTGGATTGCTGCTCTCCCCAGTACATAGTTTGTCGCGCATCATATATCCCTCTACCGCGCTGCATTTCCAGTCTCCAACAGAATGGAAAAGTGCTTAAAGCTGGAGGAACACCATGTTTTCAACACTTAAGACTATGAGCGATCTTAGTCGCCCCACACGCATCATAAAGATGCAAGAGCATTAGATTGAGAATGTCGGTGTGTGGTATTTTTATACCCTACACCACCACTGTGGTACAGGGTATTATAGATTTGTATATTAGTTTGCAACGCTAAGAAGGAGAAGAGCTAGACCCATTAATAAGTATACTGATCGGCTCAGAATCACTTCCTGATTCGATTTGGCTATGCCCGTCTGTTTGTCCATGTATTCTTGTAATCAAGGTACAGGTCGCATTTGTTGTCCGATTTTCACAACATTTTGCTATTGATTTCGAAAAATCGGTCCAGATTTAGATATAGCTCCCATATATATCTTTCATCCGATGTGACCTTTTAAAGCTGTAGAAGCCACAATTTTGGTCCGATCATTACCAAATTTAGCACGAAGTGCTTTTTCTGACGTCCCAATATGTGTGCAAAATTCCATTGATATCGGTTCAGATTTAGATATAACATCCATACATATCTTTCATCCGATATGACCTTTCAAAGCTGTAGGAACCACAATTTTAGTCCGATCTTTACCAAATTTAGCATGATATGTTTCGTGTGACATCTTAATACGTGTGCAAAATTTCATCTAAATCGGTTCAGATTTAGATATAGCTCGCATATATATCTTTCATCCGATTTGACCTATAAAGGATGTAGAAGGCACAATTTTGCTCCGATCTTTACCAAATTTACCACGAAGTGCCTTTTGTGACGTCCCAATATGTCTGCAAAATTTCATCAGGATAGAATCAGATTTATATATAGCATCCGATATGGTCTTTTAAGACTGTAGAAGGCACAATTTAAGTCCGATCTTTACCAAATTTGGCACGAAATGTTTTTTTTTTTGACGTCCTAGTATGTGTGCAAAATTTCATCAGAATCGGATCAGATTTATATATGGCTCCCATATATATCTTTCATCTAATATGCCCTCTTAAAGCTGTAGTAGCCACAATTTTGGTCCCATCCTTACAAAATTTTGCTTTATTTGACATCGCACTACATGCAAAAAATGTAATTCAAAATCGAATCAGATTTAGATAATACTCCCATACATATCTTAAATGCATTTCGACTTTTAGGGCTGTAGAAGCCACAATTTTCGTACAATCGTAAGAAAATCGTTGAAGGTTTTATTCGATATTTCAATAGTTATGCAAAATTAAAGTCTGACTGAATTTGTGTAATCGTTGTGCAAATTTTTGATTTGGATATAGCTCCCATATATATGTTCGTCCAATTTGGACTAAAATTGCAATTATATCGTCATTTGTAAACCGATAAATGACGACAAATGACCATACTTAATATTGCTGCTAGACATCATATACCAATTCCAAAATTTCAGTCAAATCGAGTTATAATTGAGACTTGCTGGGGTCAGGAAGTCGAATTGGGAAATCTGTTTACATGGTAGATATATCAGGTTACGAACAGATTTAGACCATGGTAAGGTTAGATAAGGTTTAAGTGGCAGTCTGCCATCAGACTCACTTAGACGTTTTCGTCCATTGTGAAACCACAGGAACAAGAGAAGTTCCTACCGTTTAAGCATCCAGATCGCTTACGAAGTTCCATATCCGCTAAATCAGACAAAATTCAGACTGAAAAAATCGCCGGGATCACTCAAAATTATTTCACTTTTTACCGTTTCTGTGTATTCGTTAGAAGTGCAGAATAAAACAAGTAAAAGCGTGCTACGTTCGGCCGGGCCGAATCTTATATACCCTCCACCATGTATCGCATTTGTCGAGTTCTTTTCCCGGCATCTCTTCTTGGGCAAAAAAAAAAGGATTAAAGAAAAAAATTGCTCTGCTATTAGAGCGATATCGCTCGAGGGAAACTATTGCCCACTCCATGGAAAATGCCGCGAAATATGTACTTGGGTACCGAAAGCCTCCTCCAAAAAACCCATGGTACGACCAAGAGTGTCGAGATGCTACTGAAGCCAAAAATGCGGCATATAGAGCAACCCTGCAATCAGTAGCAACGCGCCAGATGAAGGAGAGGTATCGGGAGAAAAGGAGAGAGAGAAACGTCTATTCCGCAGAAAGAAAAAGGAAATGGAAAGACGTGAGTGCGAGCGAATTGAGATGTACATGAGTCAGAATGAAGTTTGGTGCAGGCACATCCTCCTGCAGAGACAAAGAAGGAAATCTGGTAACTGACACAGACAACATGCTGAGGATATGGAAAGAACATTTTACCCAACTACTAGTGTCCGATGTTGGCGGCGAAGAGGATACCGCAGAACCAATCCCTGATGATAGTATAGAATGTTTACCTCCTAGTCAGAATGAGATCCAAGTAGCAGTGACCCGACTAAAGAACAACAAGGCAGCAGGAGCCGACGGGTTACCCGCTGAACTATTTAAGACCGGAGGCGACACGCTGATAAGGCGTATGCATCAGCTTATCTGCGCAATCTGACCAGAAGAACACATACCCGATGATTGGAACCTCCCGTACACAAGAAAGGAGACAAGACGGAATGTGCCAACTACAGAGGAATAAGTCTCCTCCCCATCGCATACAAGATACTCTGGAGCGTACTGTGTGAAAGATTAAAACCTAAAGTCAATGAGTTAATGGGCCCTATCAATGCGGCTTTAGACCAGGTAAATCCACCCTAGACCAGATATTCACACTGCGCCAAATCCTCGAAAAGACCCGAGAAGGACAAATCAACACCTACCATCTCTTCGTTGACTACAAAGCCGCCTTCGGTACTTCTTTACGTTCAAAGGTATTTCAAGCCATGTCTGAGTTTAGTATCCCTGCAAAATGAGTAAAACTCTGCAGGATGACACTTGCTGATACGGGTTCCTCAGTAAGAAAAAGGAAAAAAATCACTCCGAACTATTTAATACCAAACGAGGTTTCAGACAAGGAGACAGCCTATCGTGTGATCTCATTAATATCCTGCTGGATAAGATAATATGAGATGCAGAAGTGAATAGATATGGCACACTAATCACAAGAGAGCACATGCTACTCGCCTATGCCGACGATATCGATATAATAGGTCGGTCACCGGAAGTAGTAACTGCAGCCTTTGAAAGAATCGAAAGAGAGTCAGTGAAAATGGGTCTCGCAGTAAATGGAGATAAGACGAAATGGATGGTTTCCACTCCCAAAAAGCCTTGCACAACCGAGCAGATAAAGAACATAAAGAACATCGACACCGCCGTAACCGAAACGAATGACACCAGTTTTGAGATTAAGCGAAGAATAATACTGGCAAACAGATGCTACTTTGGACTAAGTAAGCAGTTTAGAAACAAGGCCACCTCTTGACAGGCGAAGACTTCACTATACAAGACACTGATACTACCCGTGCTGTTATATGATTCTGAAGCATGGGTACTTGTGAAAGCAGACGAGGCAGTGCTTGGAGTATTTGAGAGAAAGATTCTTCGTAAAATATATGGACCAGTTTGCGTTAACGGAGAATATAGGCGACGTATGAACCACGAGCTGTATGAGCTGTATGACGACGATAGCATAGTTACACGCATCAAAATACAACGGCTGCGTTGGCTAGGTCATGTTGTCAGAATGGATGAAGAAGCTCCAGCAAAGAAGTCTTTTGAAGGCAAACACGTGGTACACGCAAACGAGGAAGACCAAAAGTCCGATGGAAAGATCAAGTTGTGGGAGACACCTCGAAAATTGGTGTCAGAGATTTTAGAATGAGCGCAGAAGATCGAGGCGCTTGGAACGCTATTCTACTTTCGGCTAGTGGAAGAAATATTCTGTCATAGCCAATTAAAGAAGAAAGATTAGAGCGATATCAAGATGTGGTCCGGTTCGGATCTCAATTAAATTATATGTTGGAGACCTGTGTAAAATGTAAGCCAATTAGAATAAGAATTGCGCTCTTTAGGGTCTCAAGAAGTAAAATAGAGAGATCGATTTATATGGGAGCTATATATATATATATATATATATATATATATATATATATATATATATATATATATATATATATATATATATATATCGTCCGATTTAACTTCTAGAGTCGCAGCATTCATTCATCAATTTTGCCAAAATTTTGCGAAATGCTTTCCTCGACGACTGCCACACTATCTGAGGAGTTTGCTAGAAATCGGTTCAGATTTAGATATAGCTCTCATATATATGTTCGTCTGATTTTGAGAAATATTGCAAAAATCGATCATTTGTTATCCGATTCTGTCGAAGTTTTGCAGGAAGGATTTTCTTATGACTCCCAATATTACTGGTGAATTTCATAGAAATCGGCCCAGATTTAGACATAGCTGTCATATATGTATATCGCCCGATTTTCACTTTAAGAGCCACTGCTAGCGCATTTATTGACCAATTTTACCGAAACTTTGCACAACAATTTCCTCGACGACTACCACATTATCTGAGAAGTTTGCTCGGAATCGGTTCAGAATTAGATATAGCTCCCATATATACGTTCGTCAGATTTTTGGTTATTTGCCATAATGTTGTCATTTGTCAACCGTAGTTTTTACAGTTTGAACATATTTGCTCGCCGAGGTCCATCAAAATTGGTTCGGAATTGGATAGGTGTAGTGTATTGTACAGTCGGCACCGCCTGACTTTTGCCCTTCCTTACTGGTTTTTTATGTAAGATTTGTACTGTACTTTTAAATACAAATATTGTCCCAATCAATAAACATATCCGCTCTGTTGGGTTTTGGGATGGGGCGTACCCCAGATTATTTGACCCCAAAATTGTATACCAATTTCGCGTTTTTGTGGTACCACAAGATGGCATACAGAATTTCGCTTAAATCGGTGCACCCATCTCAAAGGTCTAGGGTTTTTGAAAATAATGGTAAGGGGATAGAAATTGAATGCGACGAAAAGGATGTAGTGTTTATTGACATTTGTCTCAAATCTCTGGATCTCATAGTTGGCGGGAAAAACATTAGCCGGAAGTCGTTTCCACATACGAACGGTTCGGGCGAAATAAGAATTCTTCCTATAATGCATGGTCCGGTCCGCTGGCCAATCAATTAGAGGTTTTTTCAATAATTTGAATTTCAGTTTCAGTGATCGTTAGTTCATATTTTACTTGTGGGAAGTTATAGGTGAACTAATACTATGTAAAAACAATTTCGTAGCTGTTATGAAATCATTAAACTCGTAACGAGCATACAATTCGTTAACGCTATAGGAAATTCAAAATTTCCAAAATTTAGTTCATTTTAACAAATGTTGAGGTTAAACATTTTTTGAGTGTGGACTTATTGTGGATTGCTGCTCTCCCCAGTACATAGTTTGTCGCGCATCATATATCCCTCTACCGCGCTGCATTTCCAGTCTCCAACAGAATGGAAAAGTGCTTAAAGCTGGAGGAACACCATGTTTTCAACACTTAAGACTATGAGCGATCTTAGTCGCCCCACACGCATCATAAAGATGCAAGAGCATTAGATTGAGAATGTGTACTAACACCTCCTTCGGTGTGTGGTATTTTTATACCCTACACCACCACTGTGGTACAGGGTATTATAGATTTGTATATTAGTTTGCAACGCTAAGAAGGAGAAGAGCTAGACCCATTAATAAGTATACTGATCGGCTCAGAATCACTTCCTGATTCGATTTGGCTATGCCCGTCTGTTTGTCCATGTATTCTTGTAATCAAGGTACAGGTCGCATTTGTTGTCCGATTTTCACAACATTTTGCTATTGATTTCGAAAAATCGGTCCAGATTTAGATATAGCTCCCATATATATCTTTCATCCGATGTGACCTTTTAAAGCTGTAGAAGCCACAATTTTGGTCCGATCATTACCAAATTTAGCACGAAGTGCTTTTTCTGACGTCCCAATATGTGTGCAAAATTCCATTGATATCGGTTCAGATTTAGATATAACATCCATACATATCTTTCATCCGATATGACCTTTCAAAGCTGTAGGAACCACAATTTTAGTCCGATCTTTACCAAATTTAGCATGATATGTTTCGTGTGACATCTTAATACGTGTGCAAAATTTCATCTAAATCGGTTCAGATTTAGATATAGCTCGCATATATATCTTTCATCCGATTTGACCTATAAAGGATGTAGAAGGCACAATTTTGCTCCGATCTTTACCAAATTTACCACGAAGTGCCTTTTGTGACGTCCCAATATGTCTGCAAAATTTCATCAGGATAGAATCAGATTTATATATAGCATCCGATATGGTCTTTTAAGACTGTAGAAGGCACAATTTAAGTCCGATCTTTACCAAATTTGGCACGAAATGTTTTTTTTTTTGACGTCCTAGTATGTGTGCAAAATTTCATCAGAATCGGATCAGATTTATATATGGCTCCCATATATATCTTTCATCTAATATGCCCTCTTAAAGCTGTAGTAGCCACAATTTTGGTCCCATCCTTACAAAATTTTGCTTTATTTGACATCGCACTACATGCAAAAAATGTAATTCAAAATCGAATCAGATTTAGATAATACTCCCATACATATCTTAAATGCATTTCGACTTTTAGGGCTGTAGAAGCCACAATTTTCGTACAATCGTAAGAAAATCGTTGAAGGTTTTATTCGATATTTCAATAGTTATGCAAAATTAAAGTCTGACTGAATTTGTGTAATCGTTGTGCAAATTTTTGATTTGGATATAGCTCCCATATATATGTTCGTCCAATTTGGACTAAAATTGCAATTATATCGTCATTTGTAAACCGATAAATGACGACAAATGACCATACTTAATATTGCTGCTAGACATCATATACCAATTCCAAAATTTCAGTCAAATCGAGTTATAATTGAGACTTGCTGGGGTCAGGAAGTCGAATTGGGAAATCTGTTTACATGGTAGATATATCAGGTTACGAACAGATTTAGACCATGGTAAGGTTAGATAAGGTTTAAGTGGCAGTCTGCCATCAGACTCACTTAGACGTTTTCGTCCATTGTGAAACCACAGGAACAAGAGAAGTTCCTACCGTTTAAGCATCCAGATCGCTTACGAAGTTCCATATCCGCTAAATCAGACAAAATTCAGACTGAAAAAATCGCCGGGATCACTCAAAATTATTTCACTTTTTACCGTTTCTGTGTATTCGTTAGAAGTGCAGAATAAAACAAGTAAAAGCGTGCTACGTTCGGCCGGGCCGAATCTTATATACCCTCCACCATGTATCGCATTTGTCGAGTTCTTTTCCCGGCATCTCTTCTTGGGCAAAAAAAAAGGATTAAAGAAAAAAATTGCTCTGCTATTAGAGCGATATCGCTCGAGGGAAACTATTGCCCACTCCATGGAAAATGCCGCGAAATATGTACTTGGGTACCGAAAGCCTCCTCCAAAAAACCCATGGTACGACCAAGAGTGTCGAGATGCTACTGAAGCCAAAAATGCGGCATATAGAGCAACCCTGCAATCAGTAGCAACGCGCCAGATGAAGGAGAGGTATCGGGAGAAAAGGAGAGAGAGAAACGTCTATTCCGCAGAAAGAAAAAGGAAATGGAAAGACGTGAGTGCGAGCGAATTGAGATGTACATGAGTCAGAATGAAGTTTGGTGCAGGCACATCCTCCTGCAGAGACAAAGAAGGAAATCTGGTAACTGACACAGACAACATGCTGAGGATATGGAAAGAACATTTTACCCAACTACTAGTGTCCGATGTTGGCGGCGAAGAGGATACCGCAGAACCAATCCCTGATGATAGTATAGAATGTTTACCTCCTAGTCAGAATGAGATCCAAGTAGCAGTGACCCGACTAAAGAACAACAAGGCAGCAGGAGCCGACGGGTTACCCGCTGAACTATTTAAGACCGGAGGCGACACGCTGATAAGGCGTATGCATCAGCTTATCTGCGCAATCTGACCAGAAGAACACATACCCGATGATTGGAACCTCCCGTACACAAGAAAGGAGACAAGACGGAATGTGCCAACTACAGAGGAATAAGTCTCCTCCCCATCGCATACAAGATACTCTGGAGCGTACTGTGTGAAAGATTAAAACCTAAAGTCAATGAGTTAATGGGCCCTATCAATGCGGCTTTAGACCAGGTAAATCCACCCTAGACCAGATATTCACACTGCGCCAAATCCTCGAAAAGACCCGAGAAGGACAAATCAACACCTACCATCTCTTCGTTGACTACAAAGCCGCCTTCGGTACTTCTTTACGTTCAAAGGTATTTCAAGCCATGTCTGAGTTTAGTATCCCTGCAAAATGAGTAAAACTCTGCAGGATGACACTTGCTGATACGGGTTCCTCAGTAAGAAAAAGGAAAAAAATCACTCCGAACTATTTAATACCAAACGAGGTTTCAGACAAGGAGACAGCCTATCGTGTGATCTCATTAATATCCTGCTGGATAAGATAATATGAGATGCAGAAGTGAATAGATATGGCACACTAATCACAAGAGAGCACATGCTACTCGCCTATGCCGACGATATCGATATAATAGGTCGGTCACCGGAAGTAGTAACTGCAGCCTTTGAAAGAATCGAAAGAGAGTCAGTGAAAATGGGTCTCGCAGTAAATGGAGATAAGACGAAATGGATGGTTTCCACTCCCAAAAAGCCTTGCACAACCGAGCAGATAAAGAACATAAAGAACATCGACACCGCCGTAACCGAAACGAATGACACCAGTTTTGAGATTAAGCGAAGAATAATACTGGCAAACAGATGCTACTTTGGACTAAGTAAGCAGTTTAGAAACAAGGCCACCTCTTGACAGGCGAAGACTTCACTATACAAGACACTGATACTACCCGTGCTGTTATATGATTCTGAAGCATGGGTACTTGTGAAAGCAGACGAGGCAGTGCTTGGAGTATTTGAGAGAAAGATTCTTCGTAAAATATATGGACCAGTTTGCGTTAACGGAGAATATAGGCGACGTATGAACCACGAGCTGTATGAGCTGTATGACGACGATAGCATAGTTACACGCATCAAAATACAACGGCTGCGTTGGCTAGGTCATGTTGTCAGAATGGATGAAGAAGCTCCAGCAAAGAAGTCTTTTGAAGGCAAACACGTGGTACACGCAAACGAGGAAGACCAAAAGTCCGATGGAAAGATCAAGTTGTGGGAGACACCTCGAAAATTGGTGTCAGAGATTTTAGAATGAGCGCAGAAGATCGAGGCGCTTGGAACGCTATTCTACTTTCGGCTAGTGGAAGAAATATTCTGTCATAGCCAATTAAAGAAGAAAGATTAGAGCGATATCAAGATGTGGTCCGGTTCGGATCTCAATTAAATTATATGTTGGAGACCTGTGTAAAATGTAAGCCAATTAGAATAAGAATTGCGCTCTTTAGGGTCTCAAGAAGTAAAATAGAGAGATCGATTTATATGGGAGCTGTATCAGGCAATATACCGATTCAGACCATAATCAACACGTATGTTAATGGTCATAAGGGGATCCGTCGTACAAAATTTCAGGCAAATCGGATAATAATTGCGCACTCTAGAGGCTCCAGAAGTCAAGTTCCCAGATCGGTTTATATGGCAGCTATATCAGGTTATGAACCGATGTGAACCTTATTTGGCACAGTTATTAGATATCATAACAAAACACTTCGTGCAAAATTTCATTCATTTCATTTCAATCGGATAGGAATGGCGCCTTCTAGAGGCTCAAGAAATCTAGACCTAAGATCAGTATATATGGCAGCTATATCAGGTTATAAACCGATTTGAACCATACTTGGCACAGTTGTTGGAATTCATAAGCAAACAAGTTGTGCAATATTTCATTCCAATCGGATAAGAATTGTGTCCTTTAGAGGCTCAGGAAATCAAGACCCAACATCGATTTATATGGCCGCTATATCAGACTATAGACCGATTTAAACCTTATTTGGCACAGTTATTAGATATCATAACAAAAGACTTCGTGCAAAATTTCATTCCAATCGGATAAGAATTGCGCCCTCTAGAGACTCAAGAAGTTAAGACCCAAAATCGGTTTATATGGCAGCTATATCAGGTTATGGACCGATTTGAACCATACTTGGCACAGTTGTGGGATATCATAAAAAAACATGTCGTGCAGAATTTCATTCCAATCGGATAAGAATTGCGCCCTCAAGAGGCTTAAGAAGTCAAGACCCCAGATCGGTTTATATGGCAGCTATATCAAAACATGGACCGATATGGCCCATTTACAATCCCAGGCGACTTACACTAATAAGAAGTATTTGTGCAAATTTTCAAGCGGCTACCTTTACTCCTTCGAAAGTTAGCGCTCTCGACAGACTGACGGACGGACGGACGGACATGGCTAGATCGACATAAAGGAAAAAGGGCGTGCAGCGATACACCGCTGTACGCGGTGTACACCGTGAATTAATATCAAAACAATACCGTATGGTATTTATAATGCTTTACATCATCCATACCCTACGGTAACGTTTTGGTATCACTTTACTATCAATACCGTGGTATAAACTTTTCGGATAGGAATGGCGCCTTCTAGAGGCTCAAGAAATCTAGACCTAAGATCAGTATATATGGCAGCTATATCAGGTTATAAACCGATTTGAACCATACTTGGCACAGTTGTTGGAATTCATAAGCAAACAAGTTGTGCAATATTTCATTCCAATCGGATAAGAATTGTGTCCTTTAGAGGCTCAGGAAATCAAGACCCAACATCGATTTATATGGCCGCTATATTAGACTATAGACCGATTTAAACCTTATTTGGCACAGTTATTAGATATCATAACAAAAGACTTCGTGCAAAATTTCATTCCAATCGGATAAGAATTGCGCCCTCTAGAGACTCAAGAAGTTAAGACCCAAAATCGGTTTATATGGCAGCTATATCAGGTTATGGACCGATTTGAACCATACTTGGCACAGTTGTGGGATATCATAACAAAACATGTCGTGCAGAATTTCATTCCAATCGGATAAGAATTGCGCCCTCAAGAGGCTTAAGAAGTCAAGACCCCAGATCGGTTTATATGGCAGCTATATCAAAACATGGACCGATATGGCCCATTTACAATCCCAGGCGACTTACGCTAATAAGAAGTATTTGTGCAAATTTTCAAGCGGCTACCTTTACTCCTTCGAAAGTTAGCGCTCTCGACAGACTGACGGACGGACGGACGGACATGGCTAGATCGACATAAAGGAAAAAGGGCGTGCAGCGATACACCGCTGTACGCGGTGTACACCGTGAATTAATATCAAAACAATACCGTATGGTATTTATAATGCTTTACATCATCCATACCCTACGGTAACGTTTTGGTATCACTTTACTATCAATACCGTGGTATAAACTTTTCGTTCGGTGTAATCTCTGATATTGCCCATAACCGGTACGAGTGTTAAGGGATTTCTTTCAAATTTCGTAAATTCTAGGTAACAAATGCGGCTCAATCGGAGAACTGGGCTATATTGCAGCTGCATACAAATATGGTCAGATCTGGTCGATACTCAGAAGTTGAGGGGCCCATGCAACTCTCTGCCACGGCGAAAATGGGTACTAAAAACGAATTTCTAGGCTCAAATCCTTAGTTCGCTTTATTCAAACTCGGCACGGTTGTTCATGGAAATCTGGATAAAAATACGACTTTTGTAAAGTCAAGATTTCTTTTCACTAGATCGGTATAAATGGTGATATATCAAGATATTGACCATCTTTGAACTTTAGGCTGTAGAGTGATTTCAATGAACATACGGAAGGACATGTCCAGATCGTTTGTAAATATAACGACGATCTAGTATGTATACTTAGTAGGGTTGAAAATGTTTGATTTGATGTCGTGCAAATAAATGTAATGGCAAAATGGCCACCATAAGAAACATATACCGTATTTTTGGCTTGTAGAACGTTTAGTAGGATTTTTTTTTAATTTTGATAGGAAATAATTTTCTCGAGTGACAACACTGGTTGTATCAAGTCTCTTCTTCCTCGACGTCCACACTGCTTCGGCAAAAGTCGTAACTGGCAACCTTTAGTCTATCAGCTTCTTGATTTAGACCATACCTGCACGCTAACTTCCGAAGGAGTAAAGCTAGCCGCTTGAAATTTTGCACAAATACTTCTTATTAGTGTAGGTCGGTTGGTATTGTAAATGGGCCATATCGGTCCATGTTTTGATATAGCTGCCATATAAACCGAACTTGGGTTTTGACTTCTTGACCCTCTAGAGTGCGCAATTCTTATCCGATTGGATCGGTTAATAACCTGATATAGCTGCCATATAAACCGATCTGGTATTTTGACTTCTTGAGCCTGATTTGCCTGAAATTTTGTACGACGGATTCTCTCATGACCATCTATATACGTGTTTATTATGGTTCAAATCGGTCTATAGCCCGATATAGCTCCCATATAAATCTATCTCTCTATTTTACTTATTGAGCCCCCAAAGAGCGCAATTCTTATTCGAATTGGCTGACATTTTACACAGGTCTCTAATATATAATATAATTGTGGTCCAAACCGGACCATATCTTGGTATCGCTCTAATAGCAGAGCAAATCTTTTCTTATATCCTTTTTTGCCTAAGAAGAGATGCCGGGAAAAGAACTCAACAAATGCGATCGATGGTGGAGGGTATATAAGATTCGGCCCGGCCGAACTTAGCACGCTTTTACTTGTTTTGTTTTTGTACCCTCCACCATAGGATGGGGGTAAACTAATTTCGTCAATCTGTTTGTAACACCTCGAAATATGCGTCTGAGACCCCATAAAGTATATAAATTATTGAACGTCATGACATTTTAAGTCGAACTAGCCATGTCCGTCCGTGCGTCCATCTGTCTGTCTGTCGAAAGCACGCTAACTTTCGAAGGACTTAAGCTAGCCGCTTGAAAATTTGCACAAATACTTTTTATCGGTGTAGGTCGGTTGGGATTGTTAATGTGCCAAATCGGTCCATGTTTTGATATAGCTGCCATATAAATCGATCTTGGATCTTGACTTCTTGAGCCTATAGGGGGCGCAATTCTCCTCCGATTTCATTGAAATTTTGCACGTGGTGTTTTGGTATCATTTCCAACAATTGCGCTAAGTATGGTGCAAAGCGGTCCATGTTTTGATATAGCTGCCATGTAAACTGATCTTGGGTGTTGACTTATAGAGCCTCTAGAGGACGCAATTCTTATCCGATTTGGCTGAAATTTTGCATGAGATGTTTTGTTGTAGTTTCTAACAACTGCGCCAATTATGGTTTAAATCGGTTCATAACCTTAAGTAGCTGTCATATAAACCTATCTGGGGTCTTGACTTCTTGAGCCTCTAGATTGCGCAATTCCTATCCGATTTGGCTGAAATTTTGCATGCGGTGTTTCGTTATGCCGTCCAATAACTGTGCCGACTACGGTGTAAATCGGTTCATAACCTGATATAGTTGCCATGTAAACCGATCTTGGGTCTTGTCTTCTTCATCGTCAAGAGTTCGTAATTATTATCTGATTTGGATGAAATTTTGCACAACGGCTTCTCCCATGACCTTCAATATCCGTGTCAAATATGGTCTGAATCGGTGTATAGCCTGATACAGCTCCCCTATAAACCGATCTCCCTATTTTACTTTTTGAGCCCCTAAAAGGTCCAATTCTTATTCGATTTCGCTGAAATTTTACACACAGATCCTCCAATGCTCAATTCAATTAGCATAGCAATTATTTTCTTTTTTCCTTAGTTTGCCTAAAAAGAGATACTGCGCAAAGAACTCGTCAAATGCGATCCATGGTGGAGGGTATGTAAGATTCGGCCTGCCGAACTTAGCACGCTCTTGCTTGTTGACAACTCCTTTTAATATTTCATCATACTGAGATGACATAAATTGCATTGTCTCTTTTATCTCTCGCATCTAAGCTGAGCTTTAATTTCTCTCAATTCACTTGTCACCGACATTTCCTCTGGCACACATAAAAAACATTTATACTCAAGAGAGCTATCCTTTAACGAGTGGTGCATCGATTTGCTTTTTGTCCAATTTCGTACAAAGATTGTGGAGAGTTTTCTCACAAAAATCACATTGCAATGAATCGTCATTTTCATGTAATTGTGATTTGCAACGAGCATAATTTATTTTGTTTTTATTTAGGCTTTTTCTGTGTTTTCCCGGCATATTCTACAATATTCTTATACAGATTTTTTTGTGTCACTAGTGTATCACTTTGACCAAAACAATGTTGTGTTTATTAGTTAAAAAGTTAAATTAATAGAGGGCGATCGCACTACGAATAAACTACGTCTTGACACAAGCAGAGTTGCCAGGTTATTTTCTTCAGCTTCATTTCTTATCTGATTTGGCTAAAAGTTTGTACGTAGCGTTTATTTTGACTTTCAATAACTGTGGTTTCGACAGACAGACTGACGGACGGACATGGCTAGATCGACATAAAATGTCGCGACGATCAAGAATATATATACTTTATGGGGTCTCAGACGAATATTTCAAGTAGTTACAAACAGAATGATGAAATTAGTATACACCCCATCCTATAGTGGAGGGTATAAAAATTAAGTGATATATTTTAATTTTAACATATTGAAGGCAGCAATGAAAATTCAGAGATCAAATTAATAAAAGAAAAAAAGTTTATAAATTGTATAATTGGGCTCTTTTTTTGCAACTTGGCCCAAGTCGGTCTAGATTTGGATATAGCTGCCATATAGACCGATATCTCGATTTAAAGTCTTGGCCTCATAAAAGGAGCATTTATAATCCGATTTCACTGAAATTTGACACAGTGACTTGTTAGGTTTTTCGCCATCCATATCGTATATGGTTCAGATCGGTTTATTTTTAGATATTGCTACTAAAAAGACCAATATTTTGTTATATACAATTGAACAATGACTTGTACTTATTAGTATTTGGTCTAAATCAGAAAAGGCGTTAAGTTCGGCCGGGCCGAACTTTGGATACCCACCACCTCGGGTATATACGTGAACAACCTTTCGTCAAAATCCAGTGAAAAATGCATACCTTATGCCCCAAAGCAGCTATATAGACATATCAAACGATTTAGACCGAATTCTTATAAGTACAAGTCATTGTTTAACCGAGAGATCGGTCTATATGGCAGCTATATCCAAATCTGGTTCGATCTGAGCCAAATTGAAGACCAACATCGAAGAGCCCAACACACCTCACTGTCCCAAATTTCGGCGACATCGGACAATAAATGCGCTTTTTATGGGCCCAAAACCTTAAATCGAGAGATCGTCTATATGGCAGCTAAATCCAAATCTGAACCGATCAGTGCCAAATTGAAGAAAAATGTCGGAGGGCCTAAGGCAACTCACTGACCCAAATTTCAGCAAAAGCGGATAAAAAATTGCGGCTTTAATGGGCCTAAGACCCTAAATCTGAGGATCGGTCTATATGGCAACTATATGCAAATCTGAACCGATCAGTGACAAATCAAAGAAAGATATCGAAGAGCCTAAGGCAACTCACTGACCCAAATTTCAGCAAAATCGGATAATAAATGCGGCTTTAATGGGCCTAAGACCCTAAATCTGAGAATCGGTCTATATGACAGCTATATCCAAATTAGGACCGATTTGGGCCAAATTGACGATGGATGTCGAAGGGCCCAACGTAACTCACTGTCTCAAATTTCAGCCAAATCGGATAATAAATGCGGCTTTTGGTGGACCGATCTGGGCCAAATTGACGAAGGATGTTTCAAATTTCAGCAAAATCGGGTAATAAATGAGGCTATTATGGGCCTAAGACCCTAAATCGGCGTATCGGTGTATATGGGGGCTATATCAAGATATAGTCCGATATAGCCCATCTTTGAACTTAACCTGCTTATGGACAAAAAAAGAATCTGTGCGAAATTTCAGCTCAATATCTCTATTTTTAAAGTCTGTAGCGTGATTTCAACAGACAGACGGACGGACATGTCTAGATCGTCTTAGATTTTTACGCTGATCAAGAATATATATACTTTATAGGGTCGGAAATGGATATTTCGATGTGTTGCAAACGGAATGACAAAATGAATATACCCCCATCCTTCGGTGGTGGGTATAAAAATTTTTATCAGTAATAAACATTTAAAGGTTTTTATTTAGGCATTTTATTTAGGGTTTCTAATTTGGCTTTCTATTGTCCTATGCCAAGTGAACAAATCACAAATCAAACGATCTTGTATTTTTATATCCACCACCATAGGATAATCTAGTCATTCCTTTGGAACACCTCGAAATATTCGTCTAAAGTATATATTTTTGATCGTCTCGACGTTCTGATTCGATCTAGCCATGTCCGTCCGTTTGTACGTCTGTCAAAATCAAACTAGCCGCTTAAAATTTTGCACAGATACTTAATATTGATGTAGGTCGTTGGGGTTATAAATGGGCTATATCGGTTCAGATTTAGATATAGCCACCATATAAACCGATCTCCCTATTTGACTTCTTGAGCCCCTGGAAACCGCAATGTTTGTTCGATTTGGCTGGAATTTTGAATGAGGTGTTCCGTTATGACTTCCAACAACTGTGCCAAATACGGCCCACCTCGATCTATAACCTGATATAGCTCCCATATAAACCGGTCTCTCGATCATTTTTGCTCGGTTTATAGAAGCTTTAATTTTTTCTGGTTTAACAGAAGTTAGTATGTAGAATAATATAATGCCCTTCAACGTAATTTATTTTGTATAATTTTTTTTAGCAGAATCCATGGTGGTGGGTTCCCAAGATTCAGCCCGGCTGAACTTAGGACGTTTTTACTTGTGATGTTCTACGTTGTTAATCGATTGATGATTGCATGAATGAATGACAAACAACGCGTTTAAAAAGCACCTTCATTAATGATAGGTTTGGAATTACTGAGAATGTATTTAATCATCTCTGTTAACAAAATTTTAAGTTGAAACTTGTATTTCCATTTAATTTATTCAATAATACTCAAATTTAGGAAATTCGTAAAATGTTCTGAAGTAAAATTTATTCATTTTGAAGAATTGAGGTTAGCAAGCGTAGCAAGCGTTAAACTCAACATAACAACATGTGTATATACACATGTTGTTATGTTGAGTTTAACGCTTAAACAAAAACGGTGTTTGCTATAGCAATATTGTTGAGAAGAAACTTGGTTAAATAAAATGGCTTCCCAAAACCAAGTTTATGAACTATTAGCGACTATTTACAGTTGAGTAAAATTTATTAAAAATCTGCAATTTTTCCTTGTTTTACTCAAAATTTAACCAAATTAGATTAAAATCAGCTAACTTATTTGGATTAAGTATTTTATATTATTTTATGTCAACCAATTTTCTAAGTGTATTAAGTATATATATTCTCGATCAACGTAAGAATCTAAGACGATCTAGCCATGTCTGTCCGTCTGTCTGTTGAAATCACGCTACAGTGTTTAAAAATAGAGATATTGAGCTGAAACTTTGCACAGGTTCTTTGTTTGTCCATAGCCATAGGCATATTGATATAGCCCCCATATAGACCGATCTGTCGATTTAAGGTCTTAGGCCCATAAAAGCCACATTAATTATCCGATTTCGCTGAAATTTGGTACACTGACAATTCTTCGACATTCTTCTTCAAATTGGCCCAGATCGGTCCAGTATTGGATACATCTGCCATATAGACCGATCTGTAGATTTAAGGCCTTAGGCCCATAAAAGCCACATTTATTATCCGATTTCGCTGAAATTTGGGACAGTGAGTTGTGTTGGGGCACTCAACATCCTTCTTTAATTTGGCTCAGATCGGTCTAGTTTTGAATATAACTGCTTTATAGACCGATCTCTCGATGTAAAGCCTTGGGCTCATAAAAGGTGCATTTATTGTCCGATTTCGCCGAAATTTGTGACAGTGAGTAG
Organism: Stomoxys calcitrans; assembly: GCF_963082655.1. Taxonomy (NCBI): domain Eukaryota; kingdom Metazoa; phylum Arthropoda; class Insecta; order Diptera; family Muscidae; genus Stomoxys; species Stomoxys calcitrans. The sequence continues at coordinate 70,977,231 of NC_081552.1, read as the reverse complement.
GGAAAGGCTTTTGACATATTTTTTTCAATTTGGTTTAGATCGGTCCACATTTGGATATAGCTGCCATATATACCGATCTGCCGTTTTAAGGCTTTGGGCCCATAAATGGAGCATTTATTGTGCGATATTGCTGAATTTTGGGACAGTGAGTTGTGTCAAGCCCTACGACATCTTTTTTAATTTAGCCCAAATCAGTTCAGATTAGGATATAGCTGCCATATAGACCGATCTCTCGATTTAAAGTCTTGGCCCCATAAAGGACGCATGCTTTTCGACATTCGTATCGTATATGGTTCAATTCGGTCTATATTTGGATATAGCTGCCAAAAAGACCAATATTTTGCTCTTGAAAATTGAACAGTGACTTGTATTTCTTAGACCACTCAATGTATTTGGTCCAAATCGGGCCATATTCCGATACAGCTGCTGTGAGTGCAAAAATTATGATGTGATGGCTTTATCTGAATATGCACCAATTTTGATGGACTAAGGAGAAGGTGTTCGAAAGGGTGCATATATAAATGGAGAAATTGTTTAATCTGAACTGCTTCTGATGAAATATATCAGAGATATGGTAATAAATAACAAGTAAAAGCGTGCTAAGTTCGGCCGGGCCGAATCTTATATACCCTCCACCATGGGTCGCATTTGTCGAGTTCTTTTCCCGGCAACTCTTCTAAGGCAAAAAAGGATATAAAAAAAGATTTGCTCTGCTATTGGAGCGTTATCAAGATATGGTCCGGTTTGGACCACAATTAAATTTTATGTTGGAACCCTGTGTAAAATGTCAACCAATTCGAATAAGAATTGCGCCCTTTGGGGGCTCAAAAAGTAAAATAGAGAGATCCGGACGGACGGACGGACGGACATGGCTAGATCGACATAAAATTTCACGACGATCAAGAATATATATACTTTATGGGGTCTCAGACGAATATTTCGAGTAGTTACAATCAGAATGACGAAATTAGTCTTATGGTGGAGGGTATAACAATTAAAAATTTTATCGTTTTTAATTGGATCAATTGAACAATTAGTTAGAAATTTCACAAATTTAAAATCATTATTTTTACTTGAATATGCAATTTTTTTTTTTGGATAATTTTTCCAACCACCTTTTTCAAAATCTGCGATTGATATTATCAATTTCGTGAATGAGGCAGGTTCAATTAAAAAATTAATTGGATCAATAAATTTCGTGATTGAAACCCATTTTTATTTTCTCTGTTCTCTGGTGCTGATCTCCCAATATAAGTTCTTGGGGCCATGTTTTGATATAGCTGCCATATAAACCGATCTTGGGGCTTGACTTCTTGAGCCTCTAGAGTGCGCAATTCTTATCCGATTAGAATGAAATATTGCACGACGTGTTTCATTATGATATCAAATATGTGCACCAAGTATGGTTCAAATCGGTTCACAACCTGATATAGCTGCCATATAAACCGATCTTGGGTCTTGACTTCTTGAGCCTCTGGAGTGCGCAATTCTTATCCGATTGAAAGGAAATTTTGCAGGACGTGTTTCGCCAAGACTTCCACCAACTGTGCTAGATTAGGTTCAAATCGGTTTATAACCTGATATAGCTGCCATATAAACCGATCTTGGGTCTTGACTTCTTGAGTCTCTAGAGAGCGCAATTCTTATCCGATTGGAATGAAATTTTGCACGACGTGTTTTGTTATGATATCCAATAACTGTGCGAAGTATGGTGCAAATCGGTCCATAACCTGATATAGCTGTCATATAAACCGATCTTGGGTCTTGACTTCTTGAGCCTCTAGAGTGCGCAATTCTTATCCGATTTGAATGCATTTTTGCATGAAGTATTTTGTTATGATATCCAACAACTATGCCAAGTGTGGTTCAAATCGGTCCATAATCTAATATAGCTGCCATATAAACCGATCTTGGGTCTTGACTTCTTGAGTCTCTAGAGTGCGCAATTCTTATCCGATTGGAATGAAATTTTGCACGACGTATTTTGTTATGATATCCAACAACTGTATGCCAAGTATGGTTCAAATCGGTCTATAACCTGATATAGCTGCCATATAAACCGATCTGGGGTCTTGACTTCTTGAGCCTCTAGAGTGCGCAATTCTTATCCGATTGGAATGAAATTTTGCACGACGTGTTTTGTTATGATATCCAGCAACTGTGCCAAGTATGGTTCAAATCGGTATATAATCTTATACAACTGTCATATAAACCGATCTTGGGTCTTGACTTCTTGAGCCTCTAGAGTGCGCAATTCTTATCCGATTAGAATGAAATTTTGCACGACGTGTTTTGTTATTATATCCAACAACTGTGCCAAGTGTGGTTCAAATCGGTCCATAATCTAATATAGCTGCCATATAAACCGATCTGGGATCTTGACTTCTTGAGCCTCTAGGGGTCGCAATTATTATCCGATTTTCCTGAAATTTTGTACGACGGATTCTCTCATGACCATTAACATACGTGTTTATTATGGTCTGAATCGGTCTATAGGCCGATACAGCTCCCATATAAATCGATCTCTCTATTTTACTTCTTGAGCCCCCAAAGGGCGCAAATCTTATTCGAATTGGATGACATTTTACACAAGTCTCCAACATATAATTTAATTGTGGTCCAAACCGGACCATATCTTGATATCGCTCTAATAGCAGAGCAAATCTTTTCTTATATCTTTTTTTTGCCTAAGAAGAGATGCCGGGAAAAGAACTCGACAAATGCGATCCATGGTGGAGGGTATATAAAATTCGTCCCGGCCGAACTTAGCACGCTTTTACTTGTTCCAATTAAAAACGTGATTGAAATTTTCGAAATATCCAATTATAATACCCTACACCACTACTTTGATACAGGGTATTATAACTTAGAAAATTTGTTTGTAACACCTAGGAAGAGAGATAGACCCATTGATAAGTATACCGATCGACTCAGAGTCACTTCCTGATTTGGTTAAGCCATGCCCGTCTCTCTGCCTGTCTGTCCATCAGTCTGTCTGTTCGTCGGGCCATGTTAATTTGTGTTCAAAGTACTACTAGCAATTTTCATCCGATCGTCCTCAAATTTGGCACAAGCATTTTCCTTGGCCTAGAGACGAAGCAAATTGAAATTGATAAAAATTGGTTCAGATTTGAATACAGCTCCGATATACATGTTCGTCCGATTTAAACTAAAAATCACTTATATCAGTCATTTGTAAACCGATTATCTCGAAATTTTGCATGAGGGATTCCCTTATAAGTCGACATTACTGGTGAATTTAATAGAAATCGGCTCAGATTAAGATATAGCTCCCATACATATATTCTTCCAAATTGGACTGAAATTGCAAATATATCATCATTTGTATCATTATCACGAAATATTGCACTACTGATTTTCTTAAAAGTCCCAACATTGTTGGTGAATTTCAAAAAGAAATCGGTTTAGATTTAGAAATTGCTCCCATATATATGTTCTTCCGATTTGGACTAGTATTGCAATAATTTGTTCATTTGTTAACCAATTATCACGAAAATTGGCACAAAGGGTTCTCTTTTGACTCCCGGAATTGATATTGAATTCAATAGAAATCAGTTCAGATTTAGACATAGCTCCCATATATATTTTAATCCGATTTTGAATAATACTCATTAGATTAGATTAGATTATTTGTTCACTGATCTTCATAAATTTGCACGAAGGTTTCTCTCTTCTGATGACTGATGAATTTCATAGAAATTTGTTCAGTTTCAGATATGGCTCGATCTTCTCAAACATTTGCGCAACGATTTACCCTATGGCTCCTACATCAATATATACGGATTTTGTTCGATGTGGTGTAGGGTATTAAAAAGGTCGGCTTCGCCTTACCATAGCCAGTCCTTGAATGTTTTTTAATTGGATCAATTTGAAATGTAATTGCAAATATGCAATTTTTATATTAAAATTTTTGCAAAAAGATCGCTGCATAGGGCGCACCCTCAATTTCGATGCAACGTGGTTCACATATGTAAAAATCCTGAAACACGAAATTTAGTTTTACATTTGGTAAATGATCACTCCTTAAGATTCAACGGAAATTATTGCTTCCCGAAATCTTATATTGTATATAAAAATCAATTTGTGTTTGTTTGTATGTTTGTGTGTTCCTTATAGACTCAGAAACGGCTGAACCGATTTTCTTGAAATTTTCACAGATGGTGCATAATGACCCCGTGGTGAAAATAGGGTACTACATTTTTTAATATCTTAAGGGGGGGTGGACCCTCCCCCTTACCCTAATTTTCAGAAACACCAGATCTCGGAGATGGGTGGTGCAATTTTAGCGAAATTTTGTGTGCACTCATATAGTACCCTAAAAATAAAAATTTAGTATCCAAATTCCAGATGGGGAACCTAGAAGGGCTGCCCCCCCAAAACCTACCAAACATATATTTAGACCAATCACGACAATATGGGACTCAAATGAAAGGTATTTAGGATAAGAAAACGTATCTGATATCCAATTGTCGGACCAAGTTCAAGGGGGACCACCCCAAGCCCCAAAACACCCCTAAATCGGACATATTTACCGACCATGGCAATATGGGACTCAAATGTAAGATATTTGCAAGCAGAATACGAATCTGATATTCAAATGTGGGATCACGTTTCGGTCCACCCCTTTCCCAAAACACCCCCAAACAGGACTTATTTACCGTAGAATACGAATCTGATATCAAAATATGGGACCAAGTATTTGGGCGGCCGTCTCTCACCAAAAACATCCCCCAAAGGGGACAAATTTACGACCATAGCAATATGGGGCTCAAATGAAAGGTCTTCGGGAGTAAAGCACGAATTTGATATCAATATTCGGGAAAAGTGTCTGTGGGGCCACCACACCCCCACAACACCACCCAAATAGTAAATATTTGCTGACGATTGAGGGTTTTTAGGGTGGAACACGAATTCGATATATATTTTCAAGGCCAATTCACTAAGTGGCCGCCCATCCCACAAAGCACCCCCCAAGCCGGTAATGTTTGCCGACTATGGAAATATGGGGCTCAAATTAAAGATATGTGGGAGTAAACCACGTATCTGATATCAACATTAGGTGCCAACTGTCTAGAGGACGTCCCACCACCATAACAACCCCCAAATACGACATATTTGCAATTTGGGTCGTAAAGAGAGTGGAACTAAATATTTATAGTTTTTAGGACCAATACCCCAAACCGAACATATTTGCTGGCTTTTGCAATAAGGAGTTTAAATGAGATTAGAAAACGAATTTGATATCCAATTTTGAGGCCAATGGCAATATGGGGTTCAAATAAATGATATATAGATATATGAGAATAGAGCACGTTGCTGATATATTTTCCGGGCTTAGTGTTTGGAGGACCACCCCAAGCCCCAAAACACCCCTATATCGGGCATATTTACCGACCATTTTAATGTGCAGCTTAAATGAAAGGAATTGGGGGTGAGCAAGAATTTATACCCATTTTCGGGACCAATTTTCTGGGGGTCTACCGACCATCGCAATATGGGGCTCAAATAAAGGTATTTGAGAATAGAAAACGAATTTGATAACCTATTCTGGGGACATGTGTTTGGGGGACGCCTCATCCTGAAAATCCTCTTAAGCCAATGGCAATATGGAGTTTAAATAAATGGTATTTGAGAGAAGAGCACGATGCTGATATTTTTTCAGGGCCAAGTATCTGGGTGACCACCTCTCCCCCGAAAACATCACTAAATCAGACATCATGAGAAATGAATGGCTGAATAAATTATTTTAAGAATGGAATTCGTAGACCAATAAAGATTATATGAAATTCAGATAAAGGCACTTATATTGTTAAACTGTTAGTCAAGTTTGCATGGTATTTCACTAAAAGATTTTTAATTGTCGAAAATAAATATTCCAAGGGAACTTATGTTCCATATAAAGTAAAAGAAGGCGCAGCGGAGCGGGCTCGGGTCAGATAATGTCGAAATAAAGAGCGATCTTAACCATACTAACGAACGTCGAGGAACCTAACGCAACTCATTGTGCCTAATTTCGAAAAAATTGGTTAATAAATTCACCTTTTATGGGTCTAAAACCTTAAATCGGGAGATGGGTATATATGGCAGCTATATCCAAATCTGATTCGATCTAGGCCATTTTGAACAGGGATGTCGAGGAATCTAACACAACTCGCTATACAAAATTTCTCCGAAATCGGACAATAAATGCACCTATTATGGGCCCAAGACCTTTATTCGAGAGATCGGTCTATTTGACAGTTATATCAAAATCTGAGCCAAATTAAACAAGGATATATAGGGGCCTAACATAACTAACTGTACCAAATTTCAGCGAAATAGGCCAATCAATGAACCATTAATGGGGCCACAATGCTAAATCGACAGATCATGGCAGTTTCTATAGCAGCTATATATAAATTTTAACCGATCTGATCTGTACTGAACAAAAATGTCGAGTGGCCTAACATACCCACTGTTCCAAATTTAGGCGAAATCGGATAATAAATGTAGATTTAATGGGCCTAAGGCCTTAAATTGGCAGATCGGTCTCTATGGGGCAATATCAAGCTATAGTCTGATATAGCCCATCTTCATTTTTCCTGCCTATGGACAAAAAAGAATCTGTGCAAACTTTCTGCTCAATATCGCTATTTCTAAAGACCATAGCGTGATTTCAACAGACAGACGGACAAACATGGCTAGATCGTCTTCGATTTTTACGACAATCAATATATATGCTTTACTAGCCGAACTGGCCCCGCTCCTTGAATCGGAAAGCACTTATTAATGTGTCAGAAGTTTTCCCCTGCTCGGTTCCTGGTGTTTTTAAAAATTAGGGTAATGAGAAGTGATCTTTAGGGGAGGGATGGCACCTTAGACATTTCGACTTAAATATGGATATCAAATTCATGCTGCACTTCCAAATCCCTTTGAACCATTTGAGCCCCATATTGCCATGGCCGGTAAACATGAACAGTTTGAAGGGTGTTTTGGGGCTGGGGCGGCACCGGCACTTTGCACTGAAATTAGATATCAAATTCGTTCTTTATTCCCAACGGAAATGACGTTCAGTTTAATGGGTCAAATAACCCATTTGACGTATCTTTAAGAGAAAAAGCGCCACCTAGACCAAATTTAAAATCATATTCGTAATCTACTCCCAAATACCTTTGATTTGAGTCCCATATAGCCATGGTCGGTTAATATGCCCATTTGGGGGTATTTGGGGGTGGGCGACCTCCCATTACTGGGACCTAATGTTTTATGCTATATTTGTAATCTACTGCCTAATACTTTTCATTTGAGTCCCGTATTGACATGAACTTCGACTATAACTATTTAGAAGAGTTTTGGGGTTGAAGAGACCCGCTGGGAACTTGAACCCAAATTTTAATACCATATTCGTTTTCTGGTCTCTAATACCTTTCATTTGATAACCTTGTTGTGCCCATCGGACCACTTTCGGATATGGGTGGCGTTTTTGGGGTTAGGGGGAGGGTCCGCCTCCACCCGATGTCTAAAAATTATAAAGCCTATGTTTCCTTCGAGACAAACGTACACAATCTATGAAAATCGGTTCAGCCAAGTATCATATAGTCATAATGGGTCTAATGGCGTTTTTGAGGGGTGGCGTGACCCCCTATACTTCGATCTGATTTTGTATGCCAGATTCGAAATCTGCTCCCGAATACCTTTCATTTGAGCCGCATATTGAAATGATCGCTCAATATGTATGTTTGGGGGAGTTTTGGGTTTGGGGCGACCCGATGGGTACTTAGACTCATATTCGTATTCTACTCTCCAATACCTTTCATTTGATACCTATATTGTCTCGATCGGTCCACTTTAGATTTTGGGTTGTGTTTTTGACATAAAGGGAAGGGTCCGTCCCCCGGCCGATATCGAAAAATTATATAGCCTGTGTTTCCTTCCAGACCAACCTACACAATATGCGAAAATTTCGAGAAAATCGGTTCTGCCGTTTTTCAGTCTATACGGAACAAACAATCCGAGTCCCATAAATCCGTGATTGGCTAATGTGCCCATTTTGGGCGTTTTTGTGGGGGTGGAGTGACCCACTACACTTCGTCATGAATTTGAATGTCAGACTTGTTATCTACTCCCGCTTACTTTTCATTTGATACACATATTGTCCTTATCGGTCCACTTTTGATGTTGTGTGGTGTTTTTGGGGTAACAGTGGAGGGTCCACCCTCTTCCGTTATCAACAAATTATAAAGCCTATTCCTCGTTCCAGACCATATTCGTAATCTACTATTTGATACCCATATTGTCCCTATCGGTCCACTTTTTATTTTAGGTAAGGTCCGCCCCCTTCCAATATCAACAAACTAAAAAGCCTTTTCCTCCTTTCTGACTTTTTCGTAATCTACCCAACCCCATATTGTCCCGAGTCCCATTTGTCATTATCGTCCAATAAACCTATTTTTGCGGGTTTTGGGGTTGGAAATAATAACTTAAATTTTTTAGCGCAGTTTTTGACGATGCACAAATAATTATTTGTCTGGGGTAATTTCCCGAAAGTTTCACAAAAATATAGTTTAAATCATATTATTTTTTAATTTTCTTGTACAGCAAAATGAATTTTCCACATCCCTAATAGTTTGAACGAAAACTTTGCAATTAGTTCACAGCAGAAAACCGTGACAGCGAGAAATACACCATAGCCAAACATGGCTAAGGCATAACGACACTCTGTTAGGCCAATTGAGACGAAACCACCGACACCACCTTCACATTTTGGTTTTTGCGGAAACCATTTACGCTCTTCACGATTCATAAGGCCAACTTCACGTTGCCAACGTAGCCTGTGAGGGGGAAAGGAGAGCTTAATAGCATTTTATTTGATTAGAACTACAGCATTTTTTTAAACAAACTGTCGACGAAATAATTCCTTGTAGGGGAAATTTTTGCGTGTAGGTATGCCAATCATGGGTAGTTGAAATGGCTCCAATTCCTTAAGACCGCACTTTTCGGGTTCACTATAGGTATCACTGATGATTTGATAGCCGGCCTGTAGCTCCACTTGATAGGCAAACATGCCGGTGCGTATTTTCTCCATGCCTATAGAAGGACGCATATAAACGCTATCACCTTTGGGAGAGATTTTCTTGTGATACAACTGGCTGGTAACAGGATCCGTAGTTTCCTACAAAAATGTATTTTTTTTTTTAAATAGGAGCTGGTATATATTTTAGTTAGTTAGTTAGCTTACATTAAAGTAAATTTTATTGTAAACCGTGTCCTGCACCCCAATTTCCATGGGAGATTGACTCAAATCATGCAAAGTATGTATAGCCTCAGAGGGACTTTGCAGCAGGGCCACAATATTGGCCGAAAACGAGGTGAACAAAAATAAAGTAGCCACAAAAGTGGTAAAAATTATAATACGACCCGAACGATTACCAAAGGATAGATAAAATCCCTGCTGGCACATGGCACCCCACACAAAAACAACTCCATCCCAAAAATCCATCTCATGGGTATAGGGAGAGAACCACAGTTCCAGGGCAAATACGAATATGGTGAACAATATCAAGAAGAAAATGGAAATCCAAACATCATTTTCAAAGGGCATGGAAAAGATATTCGCCACAGCTGATAGAGGTGGCTGTCTAAACATTACCCCTGCCCTTATACGAAATGTCTCAGCGATAAAATCGCAAAGGGCTATGCGATCCAAGCGCATAAATATGGCCATTTGGCCAAAATCTAATTCATAACGCTGAAAGCTGCCCATTAGGCCATCGAAGGAGCCATTTGGCTGGCGCCAACCATAATTATCGGTTTGATGGGTATTGAAGCTGAAAATGGGATATGGTAAGTTCTTAAACCATTGAATAACATAAGAGACCATATACCTCATATTTAGCTTATTGGCCAATTCCAATGTCAGACGATTGTTTACTTTCGAAATGGTGTCAATGTGTCGCGTAGAAAGATCCTCAATGTCAGTAAACATATCGGGAAAGGCAATTACCAGACCGGTATTAAAAGTTATACCCTCCAAATTCTCACGATATGATATGGAGGAGCCATATCTCTGCAGAGCTTTTAACAGTTGCGTCGAATTTTTAAAATCTATTGTTACCCGATTTATTAACAAATCTTTCTCAGCACCCACTTTATAGCAATCAAACATTGAATAACTTTTGGTTTCCTTAACTCGCACCAAAACTTTGACTTCACTATCCGGTGGCAGAAAAATGTCATCTTCTTCAAGCTCTTCAAAGTCATTAAAATTATCTGTTACCAATAACCAGAAACGATTGGTGGTAAAGTAGTTGTGCTCTGACGCAGCACTCCAACTTAAAACATTCAAGCCACAAGAGCTACCAAAACTTTCCAAAACCACTGCTGTCTTATGAGCCAAAGTCTCAAATCGAAGGTTTAAAGGTCGCCTCCCAATGCTATCATTCCTATGAAATGTATTTGATGGACCGTATAAAGAAGCCATGGGAGATTCCTTTAGATAATCAAAGCCAGACCAAAAGCGTACGGGGACATTTTGCTCCATAAAATATGAGGTGAGTAGTATCAGGTCTAGTTGAGATGTTGCTAAAAGGACAAACAATTTGATTTGGTAATGACTTAATGTGGTAGTAAAATCAAAACTTCTTCACCATTTCCTTTCTCTGAACATTTGATAAGATTCACGGTTCGCGCACCATTGAATTTAAAGTAATCATGAATGATTTGATTCAACTCAAGCTGATCTGCAGTAGCCCTTTTCCCCTGTACACAAGGCATGTCAGTAGCGAAACCTGTCACAATTCCCATATACACCATGACTAATATCATGATTTAATCAACGACTTTGAATGATGTTCTTTGCCGAATTGCTATTATTACTCTGACGAAGATACTTGGTCACCTGCTCATTTTCTATCCTCGATTACCTTCATATTTTTCCATAAATTGAACACCAATTTAAATTTCTATATGCTGGGTAATTTTTCCAGCCAATTTTGTTAACAATGAACTGCAAGCTGTTGTTGATCCCTTCCTCTTGACCAACAAAGCAATTCAATGGCATTAGCAACCATCCAATCCAATTAAATAAATTTTTTTATACCCTTTACCATGGGATGGGGGTATACTAATTTCGTCATTCTGTTTGTAACTCCTCGAAATATTCGTCGAAGACCCCATAAAGTATATATATTCATGATCGTCATGACATTTTAAGTCGAACTAGCCATGTCCGTCCTTCCGTCCGTCCGTCCGTGTGTATGTCGAAAGCACGCTAACTTTCGAAATTTGCTTGAAATTTTGCACAAATACTTCCTATTAGTGTAGGTCGGTTGGTATTGTAAATGGGCTATATCGGTCCACGCTTTGATATAGCTGCCATATAAACCGATCTGGGATCTTGACTTCTTGAGCCGCTAGAGGGCACAATTCTTATCCGATTTGGCAAACATTTTGCATGAGGAGTTTTATTATGACTTTTATTATGACTTATGACCAACAACTGTGCTGAGTATGGTTTAAATCGGTCCATACTCTGACATAGCATAGTTTTGGTGTCACTTCCAACAAGTGTGCAAAGTATGATTTAAATCTGTTCATAATCTGGTATAGCTGTCATATAAACCGATCTTGGATCTTGACTTCTTGAGTCTCTAGAGGACGCAATTATTATCCGATTTGGCTAAAATATTGCATGAGGTGTTTTGTTATGACTTTCAACAAGCGTACTGAGAATAGTTCAAAACGGTCCATAACCTGATATAGCTTCCATATAAACCGATCTGGGTTCTTGACTTCTTGAGCCACTAGAGGGCGCAATTATTATCCGATTTAGCTGAAATTTTGTACAACAGCTTCTCTTATGACCTTTAACATACGCGTCGAATATGGCATGAAACCGATTCATAGCCTAATACAGCTCCCCTATAAACCGATCTCCCTATTTTATTTCTTCAACCCCTAAAGTGCGCAATTCTTACTAGATTTGGCTGAAATTTTACACAATAACTTCTACTATGGTCTCCAATATTCAGTTCAATTATGGCCCAAAATCAACCATAACCCGATATTATTCCAATAACATTGCATTTATTTTCTTTTATCCTTTGTTTGCCTAAAAGGAGATACCATGGCAAGAGCTCGACAAATGCGATGCATGGTGGAGGGTATATAAGATTCGTCCCGGCCGAACTTAGCACGCTTTTACTTGTTTTATGTTAAAGCAATTATGAAATAATTGAATGTGAGGCATGCAAGTGTAAACTTTTTGTTGTATAAAAGGCCTAAACATGGTACAAAATAACATTGGAGATATTACAGGGTCTTGGGGATGGGAAATTTAAAGTCTCTCGATATCACGTTAGCGGTCGAACCAATCAAGCTAGCCACTTGATGAAGAATATCGGTGATTACAAATGAGCCATTTCGGTGCAGATTTGGATAAAGCCCCCATATAAAACGATCTACTTAATATGACTTATGGCACGAAGATAATCGCTAATGCATATGACGTCGTATTACAGGTCCGAGGCAATATCCACGATTAGCGAGAGGAGGAGAGATTACCGCGATGGGCAATTGGAAATGGGTTGAGGACAAAACCAAGCAAGACGAAGCTGGTGCTTTTAACTCGCACATACAAATGGAGATCTAATACTATATTTGAGGGGGACGAGACCTCGATCATCACTGATGGCTCCAAAATGGAATCAGGGACTGGATTGGAGCTCTTCTCTTGACGTACTCATCATTGGTATTTCTTTGAGACTAACGGAAGAGTGTATGGTCTTTCAGGCAGAGGTCTGTGTCAAAACAGTAGCCGCAATAGAAATTCCGGTAAGGAATCTACCGGACATTATGACCGGGCTGAAGGCCTTGGGTTCGAGGACGGTTAGGTCGAGGTGCGAATTTTTTTTGTTATGGTTATGTTATGGAACTAGCTGAACCGGGCCCGCTCCGCTGCGCCTTCTTTAACTCTCTAATATGTATTTAGGGTGGGGACACTTCGCTCTGAATGTGGATATCGAGCTACTGTAGCCTATGACGCTGAACGCCTGCGTTTGAATCGAAAATTTAAAGCGGTGGTTATCCCCTCTTAATGCTGGCGACATTGGCGAAGTACCATACCATGCATGGTCTCCCCAAAAAGGTGTTGCACTGCGTCACACCGTACGAACTCGGCTGTAGAAAAGGCCCCTTATCGTTGATAAACTCAACTTAAATCGGAAAGCACTCATTGATGTATAACAAATTTTTACTCTACTCCTAAATGCCTTTCTTTTGAGCCCCATATTACTGTATTGGTAAATATTTCGGGTTTAGGTGGTATTTCGGGGGTGGTCTCTTGGCCATCAAAGTAAATATAAGATTCGTGCTCTTCTTTCAAAAACATTTCGTATCCATATCCATTTGGTGGGTTTTGGGCTCTCCCTGCGTCACCCGTCCCCAACAATAGAAACCATGTTTTTCTTTTGGTGATTGTTAGAGTGCAAAAAATTTCGAACTAATCGCATTACCAATCTCCGAGGTCTGGTGTTTTTGAAAAAAGGGTAATGAGAACTGCTTTTTAGGGGAGACATTTCGACTCAAATATGGATATTAAATTCGTGTCCACTCCCAAATCCCTTTACTTTGAACCCCATTTTGTCATGGTGGGGGAGTATGAACCGTTTGGAGGGTGTTTTGGGGGCTTGGGAAGCCACTGGCACCTGAAAATAAATATCAAATTCGTTTTTTACTCCCAAATACCGCTGATTTGCTATAATCAGTTTAAGGTTCAGTTTAAGGGGTGATTAAAAATTGGATATCAAATTCGTTTTCTACTCTCAAATACCTTTCATTTGAGTCCCATATTGCCATAATGGGTCAATTAATCTATTCGACGTATTTTTAGGAGTAAAAGATCCATCTTGACTTGAACGCAAATTTTAATATCATATTTTTAATCTACTGTTTAGTGGAGTTTTTGGGTTGGGGCGGCCCGCTAGTTACTTGGACTCAAAATTTTATATGATATTAATTTTCTAGTCTCCAATACCTTGTTATACCACAATACAATACCATATTATGCCCATCAGTTCTCTTTTGGTTTTGGGTGGCGTTTTTGGTGTAAGGGGGAGGGTCAGCCACCATCCGATATCTTAAAATTATATAGCCTATATTTCCTTTTTTTTGATTCTACGGAACAAACAAACGAACCGAGTCTCATATAGTCATGATGGGTCATATGCCCATTTGGGGAGTTTTTATGGGGTGGGTGACCCCATACACTTCGATCTGATTTTGAATGCCAGATTCGTAATCTACTCCCGAATACCTTTCATTTAAGCCCCAACGACCAATTTTTTGTTTTTAGACATTTTGGGGTTAGGGCGACTTCCTGGGTACTTGGACCCAATTTTTAGCACCATGTTCGTATTCTACTCTTCAATACCTTTCAATTGATATCCATATTGTCTTTATCGGTCTACTTGTGATTATGGGTGGTATTTTTGGGGTAACGGGGAGGGTCCGCCCCCTTCCGATATCAACAAATTTTAAAGCATGTTTCTTCTTCCTGACCATATGCGTAATCTACTCCCGAATACTATAAATTTGAGTCCCATATTGTCATGATCGTTAAATAAACCTATTTTAAGCGGTTTTGGGGCTGGGCGGCTCCCCTGGTACTTGGACCCAACTTGTATTATGAAATTGGTACTCTACTCTTGAATACCTTACATTTGAATCCCATATTGTCCTTATCGCTCCACTTTTATTTTTTGGTAGTACTTTTGATATCGCTCCCTGCCGATATCAAAAAATTATATAGCCTATGTTTCCTTCCAGACCAACCTACACAATCTGTGAAAATTTCAAGGTAATCGGTTCAGCCGTTTTTGAGTTTATACGAAACAAACAAACAAACCGACAACAAACACAAATTCAATTCTATATATATGATATGGAACTAGCTGAACCGGGCCCGCTCCGCTGCGCCTTCTTTTACTTAATATGGAACAAATTTATCCCTTTAATATTTATTTTCGACAATTAAAGAGCACCACAGCATCTATATCGAAATATGCTTCGATTTGGACCAAATCTGGACCGATCTGTGCCATATTGCAGAAGTATGTCGAGGTGCTAAACTTAACTCACTGTCCCAAATTTTGGCTAAATCGGACAATAAATTCGCCTTTTATAGGCCCAAAACCTTAAATCGAGAGATCGGTCTATTGCAAAGAGATGTCGAGGAGCCACTCTCCCAAATTTCATCAAAATCGGATAATAAATGTGGCTTTTATGGGCCTAAGAACCTAAATAAGCGGATCGGTCTATATAGCAGCTATATCCAAATTTGGACCGTTCTGGGCCATATTAAAGAAGGATGTCGAAGGGCCTTACACAACTCACTGTCCCAAATTTCAGCAAAATCATACGATAAATGTGGCTTTTATTGGCCTAAGACCCTAAATCAGCGGATCGGTCTATATGGGGGCTATATGAAGATACAGTCCGATATAGCCAATCTTTGAACTTGGCCTGCTTATGGACAAAAGAAGAATCCTATATGATCTTTACTGATTTACGAATTTGCTCAACGGGTTTAGGGTCATTTGAGTTTGGATGTTAGATGTACTCCTTTTTTAAGAGACTTTATTTAAGACTGATATTCTCGTGGGGATTATGGAAGTAAGAAGACTCCGAAGGTGGAGGTTGGTGGGTTTAGGGGGTGGTGTAGACCCCAGAAACGTGGTCCCGAGATCTACTCCCAAATACCTTTCATTTGAGTCCCATATTGCTTCGACCTGTAAATATGTATGTCCGATTTATGGGTGTTTTCGGGGTGAGTTGGTCCCCAGATACTTGGCCCTGAAAAAAATATTCGCGTCGTGCTCTTATCTAAAATACCAATTATTTTAACCCCATATTGCCATTGGTTAGAGGAAAGTTTATGGGATGAGGCGTAGCCCAATCACTTGGGCCCAAAATTGGTTATCATATTCGTTTTCTAATCTCAAATACCTTTCATTTGGTCGGTCAATTTCTACTCTTGGGGAAGGGGCGGTGCCCCAAATACATGGTCCCACATTTGGATATCAGATTCGTATTCTACTCCCAAATACCTTTGCTTAAGCCCCATATTACGATGGTCAAAAGCAGCTTTTTTGGGGTGTTTTTGGGAAGAGGTAGACCCCCAGAAAATTTGTCCCGAAAATGGGTATCAATTTTGTGCTCTACCCCCAATACTTTTCATTTGAGCCCCACATTGACCTGGTCGGTAAATATGTCCGATTTAGGTCTATTTTAGGGGGGTGGGGTTGTCCCCCAAACTCTTAGCCCTGAAAATAAATCAGCATCGTGCTCTACTCTCAATATCATTTATTTGAACCCCATATTGCCATTGGACTCTAAGTTGGATATCAAATTCGTTTTCTAATCTCAAATACCTTTCATTTCAATCCCTTATTGCAAAAGTCAGCAAATATGTCCTCTTTGTAGAGAGCTCCACTCTCTTTAAGACCCAAATTGTCATGGTGAACAAATGCGTCCTATTTGGGAGTTGTTATGGGGGTGGGACGTCCCCTAGACAGTTGGCACTGAATGTTGATATCAGATTCGTGTCTACTCAAAAAAAAACCTTTGCGCCCCATATTTGCATAGTCAGCAAACTTGTCTGGTTTGGGTGTTGTTTTGGGGGATGAGGCGGCCACTCAGTGACTTTCTCTGAAAATATATATCAGCTTCGTATTCTACTCTAAAGTACCTCTTACTTGAGCCCCATTTTGCAATGGTCAGCAAATACTTCCTTTTTGGGTGTTGTTATGGGATGGGTTGGCCCCATAGAAACTTTTTTCCAAGTATTGATATCAGATTCGTTGGGTACTTCCAAAGACCTTTCGTTTGAGCCCCATATTGTTATGCTCGTAAATTTGTGGGTGTTTTCGGGGAGGCGAGCCCCTAAAACACTTGTTTCCACATTTGGATATCATATTCGTAATCTACACTCAAATACCTTCTATTTGAGCCCCATATTGCGATGGTCAGTATATAAGTCCTATTTGGGGGTGTTTTTGGTCGCACATTTTGATATCAGATTTGTATTCTACTCGTAAATACCTTTCAGTTGAATCCCATATTGTCATGGTCGGTAAATATGTCCGATTTAGGGGTGTTTTGAGGAATGGGAAGGTCCCGCAAACACTTGGTCCCAAATTTGGGTATCAGATTCGTATTCAACTCTTAAATACCTTCCATTTGAGTCCCATATTGTCGTGATTGGTCTATATATATATTTGGTAGGTTTTGGGGTGGGTGTCCCCCCTGATAACCCATCCGAAAATTGGATAGCAAATTTTTGTTTTTGGGTTACTATAAGAGAGCATACAAAATGTCGCTTAAATCGCACCACCCATCTCCGAGATCTGGAGTTTCTGAAAGTAAGAGTAAGGGGAGGGTCCACTATATCGGTCTTTGTTTTGATATAGCTGCCATATAAACCGATCTTAGATCTTGACTTCTTGAGCCACTAGAGGGCACAATTCTTATCCGATTTGGCTGAAATTTTGCATAAGGTGTTTTGTTATAACTTCTAACAACTGTGTCAAATATGGTTGAAATCGATCCATAACCTAATATAGCTGCCATCTGGGAACTTGACTTCTTGACCCTCCAGAGGGCGTAATTATTATCCGATTTGGCTGAAATTTTGTACAACGTACAACTTCTCCCATTACCTTCGACATACTTGTCAAATATGGTCTAAATCGGTCTATATCCTGATACAGCTCCCATATAAACCGATCTCTCTGTTTTACTTCTTGAGCCCCTAAAGGACGCAATTCTCACTCGAATTGGCTGACATTTTATACATTGACTTCTACTATGGTCTCCAACATTCAGTTCAATTATGGTCCGAATCGGACCATAACTTGATATACCTCCAATATTAAATCAATTCTTTTCTTTTATACTTTGTTTGCCTAAAAAGAGACATCGGGAAAAAAACTCGACAAATACGATCTATGGTGGAGGGTATATAAGATTCGGTCCGGCCGAACTTTGCAAGCTTCTACTTGTTATATATTAGGAGAAGATTGGATAGAGCAAAACTAAAATACTGCCAATCCGTATTTTTATTGGTGGTGGTGACTGCTGAAGGGGATGTTCGTAGAGTATGAGCATTATAATTGAATAGTTTGTGATAAGATCGTATCCATTTTCAATATTTATTTGAACAGTGCAAATGTTTTTCACTAAGAAGAAATCTATTAGGTCTGACTGTTTATTTGTGACCATTGCCCAAAAAGTAATTGCTGATTTTTCATATAGCCGGCGTTGAAAAATTTTAAGCATTAATCGAATTGGATCGTCATGTAACTGAGCGTAAGATAGGAGAGAAGTTAATTATACCAAAATCAACCGTTCATTATCACATAAAAAGTCTTGGACTGGTGAAAAAGCTTGATATTTGGGTACCACATGTATTGAAAGAAATTCATTTAACAAACCGAATCAACGCTTGTGATATGCACCTTAAAGGCAATGAATTCGATCCGTTTTTAAAACGAATCATAACTGGAGATGAAAAATGGATTGTTTACAACAACGTTAGTAGAAAACGATCATGGTCCAAGCATGGTGAACCAGCTCAAACCACTTCAAAGGCTGATATCCACCAAAAAAAGGTTATGCTGTCTGTTTGGTGGGATTGGAAGGGTGTGGTATATTTTGAGCTGCTTCCAAGGAACCAAACGATTAATTCGGATGTTTACTGTCAACAATTGGACAAATTAAATACAGCCATCAAGGAGAAGCGACCAGAATTGGTCAATCGTAAAGGTGTCATATTCCACCAGGACAACGCTAGACCGCACACATCTTTGGTCACTCGCCAAAAACTGAGTGAGCTTGGCTGGGAACTTTTGATGCATCCACCATATAGCCTGACCTTGCACCACCAGACTACCATTTATTTCGATCTTTGCAGAACTCCTTAAATGGTAAAACTTTCGGCAATGATGAGGCTATAAAATCGCACTTGGTTCAGTTTTTTGCAGATAAAGGCCAGAAGTTCTATGAGCGTGGAATACTAAATTTGCCAGGAAGATGGCAAAAGGTTATCGAACAAATTGGTAATTATATATTTGATTAATGTTCATTCTAAGTTTTATTAAAAATGAATTTACTTTCTTTTAAAAAATCCGCAATTACTTTTTAGGCAACACAATATATATGAGTGCTATATCTAAATCTAAATCGATTTCTATGGAATTCACCAGTAATTCCTAGAGTCAAGAGAAAATCATTCCGGCCAAATTTCGAGAGAATTGGTTTACAAATGACCATTTTATTGCTTAGTTACTGCAAATCGGACGAATTTGAGAGCTATATCCAAATCTGAGCCGATTTTTTCGAATTTCAATAGGCTTTGTCTATAGGCCGAAAAACATGCTTGTACCAAATTTTAAGACGATCATATTAAAATTGCGACCTGTAATTTGTACACAAATTAACATGGACAGACAGATGGACAGGCAGACGGTCATAACTAAATCGAACCGAACGATTAATTCGGATGTTTACTGTCAACAATTGGACAAATTGAATACAGCCATCAAGGAGAAGCGACCAGAATTGGTCAATCGTAAAGGTGTCATATTCCACCAGGACAATGCTAGACCGCACACATCTTTGGTCACTCGCCAAAAACTGAGTGAACTTGGCTGGCAACTTTTGATGCATCCACCATATAGCCCTTAAATGGTAAAACTTTCGGCAATGATGAGGCTATAAAATCGCACTTGGTTCAGCTTTTTGCAGATAAAGGCCAGAAGTTCTATGAGCGTGAAATACTAAATTTGCCAGGAAGATGGCAAAAGGTTATCGAACAAAATGACAATTATATATTTGATTAAAGTTCATTCTAAGATTTATTAAAAATGCATTTACTTTCTTTTAAAAAATCCGCAGTTACTTTTTAGGCAACCCATATTACAGCCTGTCTTCTGAGTTTGCTTTGAGAAGTTCTCTCTCTCTCTCTCTCTTAAGTTGTTGTAGGCGGGTACCCCAAGCAACATGCCTACCGTTGAAATCTTCTCCTAATATAAAATGCTAATCGTATGTTGTTTGTATTGTTCAAATTGTATTAATTTTTTCAGAGGACTATAAAAAGCTGTAATTAAGAAGTTTCCTGTTTTAAGAAATAATTTAATTGTGGTGGTTTAAAATTCGAGGCATTGAACTCAATTACTGGGATGCGTTGCATGATATAGATTGTACTTTTTAAGTTTAAAAAAAGAAAGCTCGACTCACTCAACTTTTGGGTGGTATAGTAGGCAACCATAGTAAAAGATACGATTATTAAATGAGTTTCGGCGATTAAGCAGACATCAATGTTTTCTTTGTTGAGAACTACGTCAAGTTCAGCCTATTGTTTTTGGAGTCCGTTGGCAATCCAAGCCGATATGTGTTGGGGATTGTTTGAAGTACCTGTATAGGCTCCGGGTCCAAAATGTAATGCTGATATGGGATTCCTGTGAATGAAGCGGCGGACGAATGCGGAAGGAGGGGTTCATCTGCGCCTAGCGAACCAGTCACCGGTCTTTACTACGTACCATATGTCGAGCTATTGAACATAGTAGATGAGATGTCCAGGGCGTGGTCGGTAGCGAAATGGGAGTGAGCGTATGATTGCCGGACCGCTAAAGCGCTCTGGCCTGTCATCGTCCGGAGGAGGACGAAGAATTTACTGGCGTTCGATAAGCGGTAGCTGAACACATTAACAGGGGTCAAATCCGGACATTGTGCCATAGGTCGTATGGCGGTGAGCATGTGAAAATCGCACAACGCAGGAATTGTCTCGATGCGGATGAGAAGACTATCGAGCACTTGCTTTGTTCCAGTTCCGTGTCTGCAGGGACGCAGGCTCTCTTTTCTGGAGAGACGGTTCTCCTGCGATATGGGTGATCTTGCGAGCGTACCTCTGGGAGGTCTCCTGATATTTGTAAATGGAACGGGATGGTTCCGACGGATGGTGCGATAGGATCCGGCGGACGTACATACGTGCTTGCGAACCGCTCTGGTTATCCATTCTTCTAGTTTCTTTTATTCGTGTATAACCTCTGGATATGATCTTTCTCTTCTCTTTCTTGCTAGGGTATCACAATGGCCTTCGAGTAAACTCACCTATGATGGGCATTCCACCTTAACATGCATTGTTGCATGCATAGGACATTACCCATCCCACGTCGTGGTACCTTTGTTCTGTAATTCTCTTGATACCACGTGATCCATCATCTCTTTGTTTTGAAGAAATCTTTATCGCCTCTATTTTTAAAAACAAATGCAAAGGCATCAGATCGAGTATGCGTTAAGCGCCTTTCTTGGCACATGTTTCCTCTTGGAACCATCAATAGCATCTTAGTATTTCTGAAGTTTATGCCATTCCCATCGGTCTTTGCCCATTAAAACACCCTTCTCGTGCAAATTGGTTGAATATTGTTCTTACTACATCCTTAGAAACGAAATCGTGCGATATATTTGCATGGGGGCTACATCTTAGTCTGAACCGATTTGTACACTAAATTCATAACATTTATCTTTGGGTTACTAGAGTGATATGGGAAAAATTTCGTGATGATTGAATGAAAAATGCGATCTGCATCTCGATTATATAAGACGACAGACGGAAGAACGATACAGAAAAGAAACGCAGACAGACGGATCAGGGATCCGTAACAGGTAACTTTTTTCCGCTCCGCTCCGGCAATTTTTATTTCCCTCCGCTCCCGCTCCTTTGCTTTTAAATCTACTATTTATTTTTAAATTTCGTGCCAAAATTATATTAATTTTGTCATTACATTTACAACATCAAGCAACAAGCAACTCCGATTATATGTATTCTTAATCGCCATCCTTACAAAGGCCCCGATATAAACCGATCTCCTTAATTGATTAATTGAGCCCCTAGAGGGCGTACTTTCTACTCAATTTGGGGAAATTTGTGCATAATCTCTCCTAACACCTCCAACTCCCGTATAATCCAACTTCACAATATTACTACCTAAGCGTCTAGAGGCCACAATTATTATAAAATTTGACGAAAATTTTGCATAGTGATTACTCCTGGGAAAGGGGTAGACCACCA
Organism: Stomoxys calcitrans; assembly: GCF_963082655.1. NCBI lineage: Eukaryota > Metazoa > Arthropoda > Insecta > Diptera > Muscidae > Stomoxys > Stomoxys calcitrans. The sequence continues at coordinate 70,955,105 of NC_081552.1, read as the reverse complement.
GAAAATTGGTGGTGGGACGTCCCCTTGACAGTTGGTCCCGAATATTTATATCAGATTCATGGTCTACTCCCAAATACCTTTGATTTGAGTCCTGATTTTCCATAGTCGGCAAACATGACTGGTTTGGGGGATTGATATTTCAGATTCGTGTTTTACTCTAAAAAAAAACCTATTATTTGAGCTTCATATTGCAATAGTCAGCAAACACTTCCTATTTGGGTGGTGTTATGGGGGTGGGGTCGCCCCACGGACACTTTCCCGAATATTGATATCAGATTTGTGCTTTTCTTCCATGGACCCTTCATTTGAGCCCCATATTGCTGTGGTCGTAATTTTTTTTTTTTTTTTTTGGGGATGTTCTCGCCGCTTCAGTGAACTGACATATCCTTCGGATGTGCTAGTTTCCGAGAGGAAATTCCGAGACATCATTAACGCAGCAGCCCCTCGCTTTATACCAGCGGGTTGAATACCCCAATTGCGGCCCAATTTCCCGGCGTAGTTAGTGGTGCTCGCGTGATGGGATTCGTTGTACGGACCCCACTAACCTCAGAATCAGCGAGCTGAATCTGGAAATAAACTGGGTCGTCATCGAACATAAGCGAAATTTGTGGCTGGAACGCTTGGAGCAATGTAACTTAGGCAGTGTTTAAGGCAAGCTGTGGTCTACTGTTAAGTCACTCTCCTACCCCCAGTAGACGGGATGACAGGACCGCGGTCAGACCGATCTCCCCCTCCTTACCGAGCCTCGTAGGAGAATTTCCATTCGCCGAGCATGAACATAGTTCCGAAGACTACATAGCACAACAACTGCTTTGCATGCCATCACCGCATACATTTGTCGTGGCTTCAATCAGCCCAGGCCATGTGATAGGACAGTCCTCGTGGTACTGAACCTATCGAAGGCATTCGACCCGGTCAGCCATGCCAAACTATTTGAGGACATCGCCAACACGTCCCTCCGACCAGGTCTGAAGCGATGAGTCGCGAATTATCTGGAATTTAGGGATAAGAAGTCGAAGCATCGTGGAGTGAAACAGGGAGTTCCCCTAGGCGGGTTTATATCTCTGGTATAGTTTTACCTCTACCTATCCTTTCATTCCACCCCCTCCAGACGACATAGAGATCGTATCATATGCGGACGATTGTACAATCATGGCAACAGACCCCCCACCCATTGTTGACATCTGCGATAGATTCAACGTCTACCTTAACGAACTTGCCTCATAGTTCGATGCAAAAAACCTGAACATATCTGCCACCAAATCTTCGGCCACATTGTTCTCTACAAATACGCGTGGGATGAATACTATGGTGACTGTAATGGTCGATGGAGAAATGATTCCGACCATCAAGTGTCCCAAAATACTTGGAGTCACATTTGACAGTATATTCTCCCCACATGCCACTGCAATTTTCAACAAATTAGGAAGTAGAAACAATGTCCTCAAGTTACTTGCCGCCAGCACTTGGGGTGCAGACAAAGAAACCTTGTTGACCACGTACAAAGCAATTGACCAGTCTGTGAAAAGTTATGCAGCGCTAGTGTGGTCTCGTCAGCTCTGTGACACGCAGTGGAATAATATTCAGATCTGTCAGAATGCCGCCCTCCGAACTGCGACGGGCTGTGTTCTCAGTTATCATGTGAACCACCGCCATCAGGAGACAAATATCCTACCAGTGCGAAGACTACTGCATGCTCTCTAAGCAATATCTTTGGAACTGAGACCATCCAACTATATCCTACCAGGTTCTGATATGGATCATTCTCGGTTCGGATATCAGGTGGCCTAGTGCAATTCCATATTCCAAATTTATATCAAAGTATGGTACGATCTGGACCAAATTTACTTCGGACAACGAGAAATCTAGTCCAAATAACTGCTCTAAATTTCAGCGAAATAGGCTTTTTATAGTCTTATGACACTAAATCGGTAGATCGGTCTATATAGCAGCTATATCCAAATTTGGCCCGATCTAAACCATGTTCAGGTCGGACAGCGAGAGGCCTATCGTAACTCAGTTTTCCAAATTTAAGTGAAATCGGGTAATAAATGGGACGAAATCGTATAATAAATGCAGCTTTTATGGGCTTAAGACTCTTAACCGGGAGATCGTTCTATATGCCAGCTATATCTAAATACGATCCGATTTTGTTCGTTTAAGAACTTAACCTGCGTATAGGCAATATCTCAATTTCTGAAGGCTGCAGTGTGATTACAACAGACGGACAAACACACAGACATCGTTAAATCATCCTAGAATATCACGACGATCCAGAATATATATACATTGTAGGCTCGGAATTGGCTATTTTGGTGTGGTGCAAACGGAATGGCTAAATAAATATACCTCCTTTACTATGGTGGTGGTGATATAAAAATCCATGGAGTTTGTTGCTTAATTCTCTTTAGTTTCTGCTTTTGAAAAGATGAAACCACTCCGCTCCAGGTTAAAAAAATTTCGATCCCACTCTACTCCTGCTCCGGCAAAAATAGGTCTGCTCCGCTCCGAATCCCTGAGACGCATATGGATTTTATTATTATTCTTTTACTATCACGGCCACAGGAGAAGTGAAGGGTTCAGTTTGTGTTTTTATACCCTCCACCACAACATGGGGTATTGAAAATGGGCCATATTGGTCCATGTTTTGATATAGCTGCCATTTTAACCGATCTTGGGTCTTGACTTCTTGAGCCTCTACAGTGCGCAATTCTTATCTGATTGGAATGAAATTTTGCACGACGTGTTTTGCTATCATATCCAACAACTGTGCCAAGTACGGTTCAAATCGGTCCATAAGCTGATATAGCTGCCATATAAACCGATCTTGGGTCTTAACTTCTTGAGCCTCTAGAGTGCGCAATTCTTATCCGATTGGAGTGAAATTTTGCACGGCGTGTTTTGTTATGATATCCAACAACTGTGCCAAGTATGATTCAAATCGGTCCATAACCTGATATAGCTGTCATATAAACAGATCTGGGGACTTGACTTCTTGAGCTTCTAGAGGGCGCAATTCCTCTCCGATTTGGCTGAAATTTTGCAAGACGTATTTTATTCTTACTTTCAACAACTGTTTCAAATAAGGTTCAAATCGGTTCATAACCTGATATAGCTGCCATATAAACCGATTTGGGATCTTGACTTCTTGAGCCTCTAGAGGTCCCAATTGTTATCCGATTTGCCTGAAATTTTGTACGACGGATCCTCTCATGACCATCAACATACGTATTTATTATGGTCTGAATCGGTCTATAGCCCGATATAGCTCCCATATATATCTATCTCTTTATATTACTTCTTGAGCCCCCAAAGGGCGCAATTCTTATTCGAATTGGCTGACATTTCACACAGGTCTCCAACATATAATTTAATTGTGGTGCCATATCTTGATATCGCTCTAATAGCAGAGCAAATCTCTTCTTATATCCTTTTTTGTCTACGTAGAGATGCCGGGAAAAGAACTCGACAAATGCGATCCATGGTAGAGGGTATAAAAGATTCGGCCCAGCCGAACTTAGCACGCTTTTACTTGTTTATTTTAATTGATTAGTTTTTTAACTTATGTTATAGGCCTTATTGTTTATAGGCCTGATGGTTTCGCATCGCACGAAATGAAATAAATAAATAAAAATAAAATATTGGAAGCTACGAGCTGCCGAAACCCTGTATACGTGGATAACGCCATTGTTTCCTTCACGGGAAAGAAATAATGCATATTTACTTACTTACTTACTTTAATTGGCTATGACAGAATATTTCTTCCACTAGCCGAACGTAGAATGGCGTTCCAAGCGCCTCGATCATCTGCGCTCATTCTAAAATCTCTGACACCAAGTTTCGAGGTGTCTCCCACAACTTGATCTTTCCATCGGGCTTTTGGTCTTCCCGGTTTGCGCGTACCACCGTGTTTGCCTTCAAAAGACTTCTTTGCTGGAGCTTCTTCATCCATTCTGACAACATGACCTAGCCAACGCAGCCGTTATTTTTGATGCGTGTAACTATGCTATCGTCGTCATACAGCTCATACAGCTCGTGGTTCATACGTCGCCTATATTCTCCGTTAACTCAAACTGGTCCATATATTTTACGAAGAATCTTTCTCTCAAATACTCCAAGCACTGCCTCATCTGCTTTCACAAGTACCCATGCTTCAGAACCATATAACAGCACGGGTAGTATCAGTGTCTTGTAAAGTGTAGTCTTCGTCTGTCGAGAGGTGGCCTTGTTTCTAAACTGCTTACTTAGTCCAAGGCAGCAACTGTTTGCCAGTATTATTCTTATGCATATTATGCATATTTACACTCAACTAAATATGTTATACAAAACAGCAAAAATATTTGCAAAAACAGAAGTTTTTTTCTGCTGAAAATGGGAAAGCAGACATTACTGCTGCTTCAGCATACAAAGGGCTGCTGTATTTGCAAAAAATGTTTACTGCTATTTCAACTAACAAAGTCTGCTATTTTGAATACACAAGTCTGCTGAAAAAAATGTGTATGTTCTTTTTATACCCTCCACCATAGGATGGGGGTATACTACAATAATTACGTCATTCTGTTTGTAACTACTCGAAATATTCGTCTGAGAACCCATAAAGTATATATATTCTTGATCGTGGCGACATTTTATGTCGATCTAGCCATGTCCGTCCGTCCGTCTGTCCGTCTATCCGTCTGTCTGTCGAAAGCACGCTAACTTCCGGAGGAGTAAAGCTAGCCGCTTAAAATTTTGCACAAATACTTCTTATTAGTGTAGGTCAATGCCATGGTAGCCGGTTGTACGCACCGGATTGACCCGATGGAATCTTCATCGGCAAGGGCTGCCGCCTCAGTGTACGTGTTCGTCTTTTTTCGTCATGGGAGAGGCACATCCCGGAGTGCCTTCTCCGTATGCTTATGGTCCGTGCCGGGATTGAAAAGAACCCCGGACCCTGGTTCTGTTCCGTTTGCCACAACCGCCTTCATCATCGGTCAGTGTCGGTGAGGTGTAACCGGTGCTTGGAGTGGGTACATTTCCGTTCTTGCTCTGGCCTAACTTCGCTACGGGAGTATAGTCATACTGGCTATGTCGCTAGGTGCTGTGAGAACATAGAAAGCAGTGGGTCACAAGCGTCGCCGTCGTCGCCTTCGGCGTCCTCGTCGTCGGACTATGTGACCCCCCCGACCTCTCCCGTACGGCAATTTATGCAACGACAGCACTCTAGCCCTACTATTGCCAGGCCAGTGCCGGGAAGTGTATCGTTCCTGCAGTTAAACTGCAATGGACTGCGAGGCTAGATTGATGAGATTGTAGATTTTATGAGTCGGAAGAGCATATCGGTCGCAGCGATCCAGGAGACAAAGCTGACTAACACCTGCAGCTTGCACAGTTGTCACGGCTACAATGTGCTACTTAATGATCGCTCAAGGAATGGAGGTGGGGGATTGGCCTTCGTTATACACCATTCCGTGCAGTACAGACCTATCTCGCCTGCGCTTGACGCCAGTGACCCATACATGGAATGTATGGGGGTAGCAGTCAGGTCTGGTACTGCCGAGATAGAGATATACAACGTGTATATACCGCCGGTTGGTAGCTGTGTGCCGATTAATGGCCAGGCCTACAGCCCCGACATAAGTGGGTTGCTATCTGGCCATAGTCGTCTGGTTCTGGGGGATTTTAATGCACATCACTCGTCATGGCATTCTCCCCTAGGTAACGACCAGCGTGGCATAGCTTTGGCAGAGCAGATAGATAGCTCCACGTTTTGCACGGTGAATGAGGATGCCCCCACTAGGATTACGAGGAGGTGCAGCAGCTCGCCAGACATCTCAATCGCATCCCCTGATCTCCTGGCAAGCCGTCATCTCTTTGGGGTCAGACCACCTCCCTATAATCCTCACCATCGACCGACCACCCGACTTCATTACCTCTGAGCGCCGGACTTCATCAATTACAAGAAGGCCAATTGGACTGGCTTCAGAGAGTATACCAATCGCCGCTCCAATGAACTGCCACCCCCCTCTGATGTGCTTGTGGCCGAGAGGAAATTCCGAGACATCATCAACGCAGCAGCCGCTCGCTTTATACCAGCCGGTCGAATACCGCAAGTGCGACCCAATTTCCCGACGCAAGCAGTGGTACTCGCAGACGAGCGTGATGGGATTCGTGCTATGGACCCCGCTAACCACAGAATCAGCGAGCTGAATCTGGAAAAAAACAGGGTAGTCAACGAACATAAGCGGAATTTGTGGCTGGAACACTTGGAGCAATGTAACTTAGGCACCGGTGCAGGCAAACTGTGGGCCACTGTTAAGTCTCTCTCGAACCCCGGTAGACGGGACGACAGGACCTCAGTCACTTTTGGCGAGATAACCGTGACTGATCCGAAGAGATGCGCCAGGTTGTTCAACCGTCAATTTATCGTGCATCCCGAGAGAGACAGGGCAAGGAGGAGAGCCATTCGCCGTATTCGTGGTCTCCGAGCCGATGAACAGCCACCACAATTTACCGTGGGCAAAGTTACGAATGTCATCCGTGGCGTCAAATCTTCCAAGGCGTTGGACCCCGACGGAATCTCTACATTGATGCTGAAGAATCTGGATTTACCTGGAGTTGAGTACCTTACCACTGTCATTAACCTGTCATTGAACACTCTTATAGTTCCCGATGTCTGGAAAATGGGCAGAGTGATCCCGCTACTGAAGCCTGGTAAAGACCCGAGTTTGGGGGAGTCGTACAGACCGATCTCCCTTCTCTCACCAGTGGCTAAGACGCTTGAGGCATTACTCCTCCCGAGCCTCGTAGGAGAATTTCCATTCGCCGAGCATCAACACGGATTTCGGAGACTGCACAGCACAACAACAGCTTTGCATGCCATCACCACACACATTTGCCGTGGCTTCAATCAACCCAGGCCATGTGATAGGACGGTCCTCGTGGCACTGGACCTATCGAAGGCATTCGACACGGTCAGTCATGCCAAATTATTTGAGGACATCGCCAATACGTCCCTCCAGCCAGGCCTGAAACGTTTGGTCGCGAATTATCTGTGTGGCCGCCAGTCATTTGTGGAATTTAGGGATAAGAAGTCAAAACACCGTAGAGTGAAACAGGGAGTTCCCCAAGGTGGGGTGATATCTCCGGCTCTGTTTAACCTCTACCTATCCTCCATCCCACCTCCTCCAGACGGCATAGAGATCGTATCATATGCGGACGATTGTACGATCATGGCATCAGGCCCCCCACCCATTGATGACATCTGCGATAGGTTGAACGTCTACCTTAACGAGCTTGCCTCATATTTCGCTGCAAGAAATCTGAAGATATCCGCCACCAAATCTTCAGCCACACTGTTCACTACACATACGCGTGAGGTGAATTCTGAGCTGACTGTGATGGTCGATGGAGAAATGATTCCGACCATCAAGTGGACCACCTCCATCAGGAGACAAAGATCCTACCAGTGCGAAGACATACATGCTGTCTAAGCAATACCTTTTGGGCTGTTATCGCAGAAATCATCCAAATCATCATCTTGTGGATAGATACCCACCGCCCAGAAGCCTTAAGGTAGATCTACACGATCTAGAGCATGAGGTCCAGCGCTACAAGAGAGAACCTCTAGATCAAGCGGCATATCAAGCGGGTCTGTACAACATTCATGCAGACACGGTAGCAGACGCGTTAATTGGCTACCGGGTGAATGTAGTCCTTGGAGAACGACCGCCACCCATTGCACCCGAAGAAATCGACCTCCCCCGGCAAACCAGAGTGGTTCTGGCTCAATTACGTTCCGGCAGATGCAGCCGCCTCAATTCCCACAGAGCTAGAATTGATGCCGACGTGCAAGATGTATGTCCCGATTGTAACCAGGGACCGCACGATACACGTCACCTGTTTAACTGCCCGGCCAGACCCACTCGACTCAGATCCAGATCCCTGTGGACGCACCCCATCTTAGTCGCGGAGTTCCTGGGTCTTGACACTCAACAGAATCAAGCAGACGAAAGATAGAACACAATAAACTGCTACAACAACAACAACATTAGTGTAGGTCGGTTGCGGATGCTGATATAGCTGCCATATAAACGGATCTTGGGTCTTGACTTCTTGAGCATCTAGAGTGCGCAATTCTTATCAAATTGAAGTGAAGGACGTTTTTCGCCATGACTTCCAACAATTGTGCTAAGTTAGGTTCAAATCGGTTCATAACCTGATATACCTGCCATATAAACCGATCTTGGGTCTTAACTTCTTGAGTCTCTAGAGTGCGCAATTCTTATCCGATTGGAATGAAATTTTGTACGAAGTGTTTTGTAATGATATCAAATATCATGTGTGCCAAGTGTGGTTCAAATCGGTCCATAACCTGATATAGCTGCCATATAAACTAATCTGGGATCTTGAATTCTTGAGCCTCTAAAGGGCGCAATTCTTATCCGATTGGAGTGAAATTTTCCAGGACGTGTTTCGCTACGACTTCCAACAACTGTGCTAAGTAAGGTTTAAATCGGTTCATAACCTGATATGTCTGCCTTATAAACCGATCTTGAATCTTGACTTCTTGAGCTACTAGAGGGCGCAATTCTTATTCAATTTGAATGAAATTTTGAATGAAGATTTTTTTTTTGATATCCAACAACTGTGCCGGTTTTGGTTCTAATCACTAATTAACCTGATATAGCTGTCATAAAAACCGATCTGGGGATTTGATTTCTTGAGCTTCTAGAGGGTACAATTCCTATCCGATTTGGCTAAAATTTAGCATGACGTATTTTATTACGACTTTCAACACCTGTGCCAAATAAGGTTCAAATCGGTTAATAACCTGGTATAGCTGCCATACAAACTGGTCTGGGATCTTAACTTCTTCAGCCTCTAGAGGTCGCAATTATTATCCGATTTGCCTGAAATTTTGTACGACGGATCCTCTCATGACCGTCAACATACATGTTTATTATGGTCTGAATCGGTCTATAGCCTGATACAGCTCCCGATCTCTCTATTTTACTTCTTGAGCACCCAAAGGTCGCAATTCTTACACGAATTGGCTGACATTTTACACAGGTCTCCACATGTATTTTAATTGTGGTCCCAACCGGACCATATCTTGATAGCGCCCTGTTTTTGCCTAAGTAGAGATGCCGGGAAAAGAACACGTCAAATGTGATCCATGGTAGAGGGTATATAAGATTCGGCCCGGCCGAACTTAGCACGCTTTTACTTGTTTATGGTTGCAGATATCAGCAAACACTGTCTGCTGTTATTAAATTAAAAATTTTAAACTTTTGAATAAATCCAATCAAAATTTTTGAACTTCTGAACAACAATTGAGAAATTTGTAACATATTTATAAAATAATCTTCAATTTTAGTGGTTAATTTTTTGTTTAAAAGCAAAATAATAAAAGAAGTAGTTATTTTGTCAGCTGTTTTTTAAATTCGATCAAAAATTACCAAATTGTACAAAATTTTAAAATATGTTGAGTATATGCTCCTAAAATTGAAAAATAAGATGGAATAAAAACAATTTATAAATATATGTGACATTTTTGAGCTTTTTTTGACATATAACAAGTAAAAGCGTGCTAAGTTCGGCCGGGCCGAATCTTATATACCCTCCACCATGGATCGCATTTGTTCAATTCTTTTCCCGGTATCTCTTCTTAGGCAAAACAGGATATAAGAAAAGATTTGCTCTGCTATTAGAGCTATATCAAGATGTGGTCCGGTTCGGACGACAATTAAATTATATGTTGGAGACCTGTGTAAAATGTCAGCCAATTCGAATAAGAATTGCGCTCCTTTGGGGGCTCAAGAAGTAAAATGAAGAGATTGATTTATATGGGAGCTGTATCGGGCTATAGACCGATTCAGACCATAATAAACACGTATGTTGACGGTCATGAGAAGATCCGTCGTACAAAATTTCAGGCAAATCGGATAATAATTGCGACCTCTAGTGGCTCAAGAAGTCAAAATCCCAGATCGGTTTATATGGCAGCTATATCAGGTTATGAACCGATTTGAACCTTATTTGAAACAGTTGTTGAAAGTAAGAATAGAATACGTCTTGCAAAATTTCAGCCAAATCGGAGAGGAATTGCGCCCTCTAGAAGCTCAAGAAGTCAAGTCCCCAGATCTGTTTATATGACAGCTATAGCAGGTTATGAACCGATTTGAACCATACTTGGCACAGTTGTTGGAATCGTAACAAAATACTACGGACAAAATTGCACTCCAATCGGATAAGAATTGCGCACTCTAGAGGCTCAAGAAGTCAAGATCGGTTTATATGGCAGCTATATCAGGTTATGGTCCGATTTTAACCATACTTGGCACAGTTGTTGGATATCATAACAAAACGCGTCGTGCAAAATTTCATTCCAATCGCATAAGAATTGCGCACTCTAGAGGCTCAAGAAGTTAAGACCCAAGATCGGTTTATATGGCAGCTATGTCAGGTTATGAACCGATTTGAACCATACTTGGCACAGTTGTTGGATATCATAACAAAACACGTCGTGCAAAATTTTATTCAAATCGGATAAGAATTGCGCACGCTAGAGGCTCAAGAAGTCAAGACCCAAGATCGGTTTATATGGCAGCTATATCAAAACATGGACCGATATGGCCCATTTACAATACCAACCGACCTACACTAATAAGAAGTATTTGTGAAAATTCAAAGCGGCTAGCTTTACGCCTTCGGAAGTTAGCGTGCTTTCGACACATAGACGAGTAGTTACAAACAGAATGATGAAATTAGTATACCGTCTGTCGAAAGCAAGATTACTTTCGAAGGAGTAAAGCTAGGAGCTCCAAATTTTGCACAAATACTTCTTATCAGCGTAGGTCGGTTGAGATTGTAAATGGGCCATATCGGTCCATGTTTTGATATAGCTGCCATATAAGCCGATCTTGGGTCTAGACTTCTTGAGCTTCTAGAGGGCGCAATTCTTGTCCGATTTGGCTGAAATTTTGCATGAAATGTTCTTTCAATAACTGTGCCAAGTATGGTCTAAATCTATCGATAACCCGGTATAGCTGCCATTTAAACCGACCTTGGGTCTTGACTTCTAGAGAATCTACAGGTCGCAATTCATATCCGATTTGGCTGAAATTTTGCATCACGTGTATCGTTATGACTACCAACAACTGTATCAAGTATGGTCTAAATCAGTCCATATCCTGGTATAACAGCCTATATGACCGATCTCCCGATTAGACTTCTTGAACTTCTAGAGGGAGCAATTCTTATCCAATATGGTTGAAATTTTACATATGTCGTTTTTGGTACGACTTCCAACAACTGCTACTGAATACTGCTACAATATTCAGCAGACAATGTTTGCTATTTTCAGCAAACTTTTTTCTATGAGTGTAATTTATCTATGGATTACTTCGAAAGCTTCGGGAATAAAAAGCTTCCATTTACCGAGAAAAAATGTCACTTAAGAGATAATTCATACAAGTAAAAAGGCGTTAAGTTCGGCCGGGCCGAACTTTGGATACCCACCACCTCTGGTCTATATGTAAACCACTTTTCATCAAAATCCAGTGAAAATTGCATACCTTATGTCCCATGCAGTTATATCGAAATATGTTCCGATTTGGACCAAATACTAATAAGTACAAGTCATTGTTCAATTGTGTAACAAAATATTGGTCTATTTAGTAGCTATATCTAAAAATAAACCGATCTGAACCATATACAACATGGATGTCGAAAAGCCCAACATGAGTCACTGTATCAAATTTTTCTTAATTATAAATGCGTCTTTTTTGGGGCCAAGACTTTAAATCGAGATATCGGTCTATATGATTTGCTGCATGCAAATCTTGATCGATCTAGACCATTTTCCAGATATATGTGGAGGGGCTTAACTTAACTCTCTCTCCCAAATTTCGGCAACATCGGACAATAAATGCGCCTTTTATGGGCCCAAACCCAAAAATCGAAGGATCGGTCTATATGGCAGCTATATCCAAATCTGATCCGATCAGAGCCAAATTGAAAAAAGATGTCGGGCCTAAAACAACTCACTGTCCCAAATTTCAGCAAAATCGGATAATAAATGTGGCTTTTATTGGCCTAATACCCTAAATCGGCGGATCGGTCTATATGGGGGCTATATGAAGATACAGTCCGATATAGCCCATTTTTGAACTTAACCAGCTTATGGACAAAAAATGAATCTGTGCAAAATTTCAGGTCTATATCTCTATTTTTAAAGACTGTGGGGTGATTTCAACAGACGGACAGACGGACGGACAGGTCTAGATCGTCTTAGATTTTTACGCTGATCAAGAATATATATACTTTATAGGGTCGGAAATGGATATATTTTGATGTGTTGCAAACGGAATGACAAAATGAATATACCCCCATCCTTCGGTGGTGGGTATAATAAGTTAATCCGGGTTAAGTGCCCATCATAGTTGCGTTAGTGCATTAGTTGAAGTTTCGGAATCAATTACAAGAGAAATTGAATTGAATTAATGGCAATGTTAGTTTTCTTTTCCTTTTGCAGATGTAATTTTTACACCCACCACCATAGGATGGTGGTATACTAATCTAGTCATTCCGTTTGTAACACCACGAAATATTTGTCAAAGACACCCATTCGAGATCGTCTCGAGGTTCTGATTCGAAATAGCCAGGTCCGTCTGTCGAAATCACGATAGCGGTCGAACGCGTAAGCTTACCGCTTGAAATTTTACACAGAAACTTAGCCGTTGGTCGTTGAGAAGTGCAAATAGGCCATTCGGTTCGGATTTAGATATAGCTTTCATATAAACCGATTTGATTTCTTGAGCCCCTGGAAGCCACAATTTTTTCCGATTTTGCTGAAATTTTACACGTAGTGTTCTGTTATGACTTCCAATAGCTGTATTACGTACTGTCTAAATCGGTCTATAACCTGATATAGCTCCCATATAAACCGAATTCTCGATTTGACTTTTTGAACCCCTGGAAGCCGCAAATTGCTTCCGATTTGGCTGAAATTTTGCATATAGTGTTCTGTTATGATATTCAACAACTGCGCTAATTACGGTCCAAATCGGTCTATAACCTGATATAGCTCCCATATAAACCGATCTCCCGATTTGACTTCTTGAGCCCCTAGAAGCCTCAAATTTTGTCCGATTTGGCTGAAGTTTTGCATGTAGTGTTCTGTTGTGACTTACAATAACTGTGCTAAGTGCGGTCCAAATTGGTCTACAACCTCATATAGCTCCAATATAAACCTATCTCCCGATTTGACTTCTTGAGTCATTACAAGCCGCAATTTTAGTCCGATTTTTCATGCGATGTTCTGTTACGACTTCCAATAACTGTGCCAAATACGGTCCAAATCAGTCTGTAATCTGATATTGCTCCCATGTAAACCGGTCTCTCGATCATCCTTGTTCGGTTCGTAGAAGCTTTAATTTTTGCTGGTTTGACAGAAGTTTGGTATGTAGAATATGTGCTCTTCAACTAAATTAATTTTGTATACATTTTTAGCAGAATCCATGGTGGTGGGTTCACAAGATTCGATCCAGCTGAAATTAGCACACTTTTATTTGTTTAATTAGATGTTTCCCTACTTCGCTTGTGTGAACTTCGCGAACCATTTTTAGTTGCTGAAGGGTGATACTACAATACATTCGCTTTTAGCGTAATATTTTATACCCTACACCACCACTGTGGTACAAGGTATTATAAATTTGTGCATTTGTTTGCAACTCTAAGAACGAGATAAGCTAGACCCATTGATAAGTATCCTGATTCGATTTAGCTATGTCCGTCTGTCTGGCCTTGTATTCTTGTGATCAAGGTATAGGTCGTATTTATTGTCCGATTTTCATGAACTTTTTCACATGTAACTTCTTTGGCCAAAAGACGAACGCTATTGAGTTTGAACCAAATCGGTTCAGATTTAGATATAGCTCCCATATATATCTTTCATCCAAGATTACCTTTTAAGGCTGTAGAAGCCACAATTTTCGCCCAATCTTTACATAATTTTAAACACAGGGTGTTTTATTTAATGATCCAATACATGTGCAGAATGTCATAAAATCAATTCAGATTTAGATATAGCTTCCATATATATTTTTCATCTGATCGGTTTAGATTAAGATATAGCTCCTATATATATATTTCATTCGATATGGGCTTTTAAGGCTATAGCAGCCACAATTTTCGTCCGATCTTTACAAAATTTAACACAGGGTGTGTTATTTAATGTTTCAATACGTGTGCAGAATTTCATAAAAATCGGTTCAGATTTAGATATAGCTCCCATATACATATTTCATCCGATATAGAGTTTGAAGTCTATAGCAGCCATAATTTTCGTGCGATCTTTACAAAATTTAGCACTATGTGTTTTATTTGACATCCCAGTATATGGGCAAAGTTTTATAAAAATCGGCACTGGTTTAGATACGGCTCCCATATATATCTTTCATCAGACATGGCCTGTTAAGGCTGTAGAATAAACAATTTTAGTCCTATCCTAGCAAGATTTAGCACGAGTTGTTTTAATTGATGTCCTAATATGTGTGCAAAATTTCATAAAATTCGGTTTAGATTTAGATATAGCTCCCAGATATATCTTTCATATGATACAGACTTCATGCCTGAAGGAGCCACAATTTTGGTCCTGTCTTTACAAAATTTTGCATGAAACGTTTAAATTACGTCCCAATACGTACGCAAAACTACATTAAAATCAGTCCTTATTTAAATATAGCTCATATATATATTTCATCCTATATTGACTTTTAAGACAGTAGAAGCCACAATTTCGATCAGATCTCTACAATATTGGGAGTGAGATGTTCTTTTTGACGTCCCGGTATGTCGGCACAGATTTAAATATGGCTCCTATATATATCTTTTATCTGATATGGGCTTATGAGGCTGTAGATCCACGGATTTTTGTCCTTTTTTTTAACAATAGATTTTGAAGTAAACAAACTTTCTGATTTCATTCAGTAGGACATTCCCCCAAACCTTATGAAACAATTTTTATAAAAGTATTATGTTATCATTGAGATTTTTGTAGTATTTCAAAAAAGTAACCGTGAAAAACTTGTGTTTTCGCCTGTAAAAGGAATATAGTACCAGCCTTAATGCTTTAACTTACGAAACGAATATTGCAATAAAGCATCTGTATGAGTGCATAGAAAAATTACTGGTGGAAATTTGACCGATTAAACATGGTATTGATTTATAAAACAATTTTTCAAACAAGGTGTTAATTGCTTCAATTATTTTTGACATAGCAGTTCGATTTCTTAGTGACACGGCAAGTGATTGGTAAAGAATAAAATTGTTATTTGATAGATGAAATGGTTATTGATCAAGATTATATTGTGTTACCTTTCACACATATGGAATGCGAAAAGAAATGCCATTGAGTTAAATATATGTCTAGCTTCTATCACATACAGACACAAAGTGGCGTGGCTTAGCAAAAAACAAGTAAGAGCGTGCTAAGTTCGGCCGGGCCGAATCTTATATACCCTCCACCACGGATCGCATTTGTCGAGTTCTTTGTGCGGTATCTCTTTTTAGGCAAACAAAGAATAATGAATAAGAACTGTTATGCTATTGGAGCTACATTAAGCTATAGTCCGATTTGGGCCATAAATGAATTGAAAGCTCAACCTTGTAGAAGTCATTGTATAATATTTCAATTCATTCAGATAAGAATTGCGCCATGTAGGGCTCAAGAAGCAAAGTCGGGAGATCGGTTTATATGGGAGCTGGATTCAGACCATATTGGACACGTATGTTGAAGGTTACAGGAGAAGCCGTTGTGCAAAATTTATGCCAACCCGGATTAGAATTTCGCCCTCTAGAGGCTCAAGAAGTCAAGATCCCAGATCGGTGGGGGACGCCTCATCGTTTAAACTCCACTAAACCAATGGCAATATGGGGTTTAAATAAATGGTATTTGAAAGAAGAGCACGATGCTGATATTTTCTCAGGGCCAAGTGTTTGGGGGACCACCTTACCCCCGAAAACACCCCTAAATCAGATATCATGAGAATATCGGGCTGAATAAAAGTATTTTAAGAATGGAGTACACCTTACATCCAAACTTAAATTCGTAGACCAATAAAGATCATATGGGATTCAGATAAAGGTACTTATATTGTTAAACTGTTAGTCAAGCGATATACTATTTTCGTAGCATGGTATTTCACTAAAAGCTCTTTAATTGTCGAAAATAAATATTCCAAGGAAAATTGTGTTCCATATAAAGTAAAAGAAGGCGCAGCGGAGCGGGACCGGGTCAGCTAGTTCTGTGTGATAAAAGAGAATACACCCCCTAGAATTACGAGGAGGTGCAGCAGTTCGCCAGACATTTCTTTTATATCCCCTGATCTCCTGAGTAACGTATTCTAGCAAGCCGTCATAACTTTAGATTTATACCATTCCCCATACCGGCACGGGATAGCTGTGAGCACCACATAAACTGGACCTTCGAGGTCCGATCTGTATGGTGTTCATTGCTGTCACGAGAAGCTTAGCTGCGAGCTACCGGGCGCGTCTACAGGTTGCGGATAGTGGAATGCTTCATCCGGAGTAGCTGTAACTGCAGTCGCGGACAAACAGCGGTATCGAGCGGAGAGTCTCAGTGAGAGGCCGGGTGGCACCGGCCCTTGCACAAATACTGAGTGCCTACGATGCTCGATATGACAAGGCGAGTTATTGGCGCCTTCAAATAACCAATGGCCACACTGTTTCCGCGGCGATCGGGCTTTTGGACCGGAACGAGCTTGCTACTGGAGCTCGAGGATCGCCGCCTCCACATGAAAATGTGGTTACAACAACAACCATTTCCCATAGTTCTCACTATCGACCGACCACCCGATTTCATAACCTTTGAGCGCTGTTTCAGTGAACTGACCCCCTTTTAATAAGCTAGTTACCGAGAGGAAATTCCGAGACATCATTAATGCAGCAGCCACTCGCTCTATACCAGCCGTTCGAATACCCCGAGTGCGACCCAATTTCCCGCGCAGGCATTGGTACTCGCAGACAAGCGTCATGGGATTCGTTGCACGGACCCCACTAACCCCAGTATAAGCGAGCTAAATCTAGAAATAAACAGGGTAATCAACGAAATTTGAGACCGGAACACTTGAAGCAATGAATCTGAGATAACGGTTTAGGAAAACTGTGGACTACTGTTTAGTCACTCTCGAACCCCGGAAGTAGGGATGACAGGACTTCAGTCACTTATGGCGACGTAACTGTGACTGCCCGAAGAGATCCGCCAGGTTGTTCAATCGTCAATTTATTGAGCAGCAAATCTCATCCGCGGCGCCAAGTCATTCAAACCGAAGGAATTTCTGCACTGATGCTGAAGAATTTGAATCTACCTGGAGTTGAGTACCTTACAACATAGTAAATAATACCAGGTGTCTGAAAGATGGGCAAAGTAATCCTGCTACTGAAGCCTGGGAAGGCTCCGATTAAGGGGGAGTCGTACAGACCGATCTCCCTTCTCTCACCAGTATCCATGTCGCTTGAGGTACTACTGTTCCCGAGCCTCGTTGCTAAATTGCCATTCGCCAAGCATCAGAATGGACTTCGCAGACAGCACAGCACAACAACTGCTTTGGATGCCATCACCGCATACATTTGTCGTAGCTTCAATCAACCCAGGCCATGTGATAGGGCGGTCCTCGTGGCACTGGACCTATGGAAAGCATTCGACATGGTCAGCCACGCCAAACTATTTGAGGACATCGCCCACGTCCCTCTAGCCAGGCGTAAAACGCTGGATCACGAATCATCTGTGTGGTCACCAGTCGTTTATGGAATATAGAGATAAGTAGTCAAAATCCCGTTGAGTGAAACAGGGAGTTCCTCAAGGCGGTTTGATATCTCCGGCACTATTTAACCTCTACCTATCTTCTATTCTATTCCCTCCAGACGGCATAGAGATCGTATCATATGCGGACGATTGTACGGTCGACGCCCCCACATATGCGATAGGTTAAACGTCTACTTCAACGAACTTGCATCTTTTTTCGCTGCAAGAGATCTGCCACCAAATCTTCAGCCACATTATTCACTACATACACGCATAAGGTGTGTAGGAAGCTAAATGTGAGGGTCGATGGAGGAACAATTCCGACCATTAATTGCCCAAAATGCTTGGGTGTCACATTTACAGCTCTTACAAATTCTCCTCACATACCACTGCAATCTGCAATATGGTAAGAAATAGAAAAAAGTCCTCAAGTCCCTCAAGACCACCTTCATTTGGAGACAAAGATGCTTCATGCTGTCTCAGCAATATCTTCTGGCCTGTTATCCCAGGGACCACCATCCAAAACATGATCTTGTGGATAGGCATCCACCGCCCAGAAGTCTCAAGGCGAATCTGTATGATTTAGAGCGAGAGGTTCAGCGCTACAAGAGAAAACCTCTAGATCAAGCGGGTCTAGGCAATATTCATACAGACACTGTAGCAGATGAGGTGAATAGCTACCGGATGAGTGTTGGCGTTGGAGAACGACCGCCACCCATTGCATCTGAAGAAGTTAACCTCCCCCGGCAAACAAGGGTAGTTCTGGCTCAATTACGATCCGGCAGATGCAGCCGTCTCAATTTCTACAGAGTAAGGATTGATGCCAACGTGTAGGATGTGTTTCCGGATTGTAATCTGGGACCACAGGAATCACGACCCCTGTCTAACTGCACAGCCAGACCCTGATCGCTCTGGACACACACCACCATAGTCGGAGAATTCATGGATTTGGATATTCTACAGAACCAAGCAGACGAAAGTTAGTACAACACTACACACACTATTACAACAACAACAATCCCAATGACAGCCGGTTGTACGTACCAGATTGACCCGATGGAGTTCTTCATCGGCAAGGGCTGCCGCCTCAGTGCATAACACACTGCTACAATAACAACGTCGAGATGTCTCCTGGCGTACGCACCAGCCTTTAGAAAGTACAAAATAATACACCTTTGATAGTGACTCAGCAGTGTGTTGTGTGAGGAAGATATCGATATCAGCGGAATCCATTGGTCCATTATCCACATCCGAACACACAGGAAATTATACGTTGCAAGGAGTTCGAGTGTTTCAACTCTCACATTCTTTAGGGTTTACTCTGTTTACGTAGAGCACTCGTTTATCTTTTGATTTTATTATAAAAACTAGCTGACCCTGGGCCCGCTCCGCTGCGCTTTATTTTACTTTATATGGAACACAATTTTCCTTGGAATATTTATTTTCGACAATAAAAGAGTTTTTAGTAAAATACCATGCTACGAAACTAGTATATCGCTTGACTAACAGTTTAACAATATAAGTGCCTTTATCTGAATCCCATATGATCTTTATTAGCCTACAAATTTAATGTAAGGTGTACTCCATTCTTAAAATACTTAATTTCAGCCTGATATTCTCATGATATCTGATTTAGGAGTGTTTTCGGGGGTGAGGTGGTCCCCCAGACACCTGAAAAAATATCAGCATCGAGCTCTTCTTTCAAATAACATTTATTTAAACCCATATTGCCATTGGTTTAGGGGAGTTTACACGATGAGGCGTCCTCCAAACACATGACCCCAAAATAAGTTATCAAATTCGTTTTCTAATCTCAAATACCTTTCATTTGAGCCAGATATTGGCATCGTCAGTAAAAAATTGCTCTTTGTGGGGTATTTTGAGAAAGGGGTAGACTCCCAGAAAATTGGTCCCGAAAGTGGGTATCAATTCTTGCCCTACACCCAATTCCTTTCAGTTAAGCCCCACATTGACATGATCGGTAAATATGCCCGATTTAGGGGTGTTTTGGGGAGTGGGGTGGTCCCCCAACCACTAAGCCCTGAAAATATATCAGCAACGTGCTCTATTCTCATATAACTATATTTCATTTATTTGAACCCCATATTGCCATTGGATATCAAATGCTTCTTATTACAAAAGTCAGCAAATATGTCCGGTTTGGGGTATTGGCCCTAAAAACTTTAAATATTTAGTTCCACTCTCTTGTCGTAGTGAGAAAATACTTCCTATTTGGGGGTTGTTATGGTGGTGGGACGTCCCCTAGACAGTTGGTACCTAATGTTGATATCAGATATGTGGTCTACTTCGAAATACCTTTAATTTGAGACCCATATTTCCATAGTCGGCAAACATGACCGGCTTGGGGGGTGTTTTGGGGGATGGGCGGATACTCTGTGAGTTGGCCTTGAAAATATATATCAGATTCGTGTTCTACTCTAAAAACCCTCTTATTTGAGCCTAATATTGCAATAGTCAGCAAATACTTCCTATTTGGGTGTGGTTGTGGGGGTGTGGTGGCCCCAATAGACACTTTTCCCGAATATTGATATCAGATTCGTGCTTTACTCCCAATGCCCTTTAATTTGAGCCCCATATTGCTATGGTCATAAATTTGTCCCATTGGGGGAATGTTTTTGGGGAGAGGCAGGCCCCCAAACACTTCGTTCCATATTTGGATATCAGATTCGAATACTACTCTTAAATACCTTTAATTTAAGCCCCCTTCCTATGGTCAGTAAATAAGTCCTGTTTTGGGGGGTGTTTTGGGGAAAGGGTGGACCCCCAGAAACGTGGTCCCACATTTGGATATTAGATTCGTAGTCTACTCGTAAATACCTTTCATTTGAGTCCCATATTGCCATGGTCGGTAAATATGTCCTATTTATGGGTGTTTTGGGGGTTGGGGTGGCCCCCCTAGCACATGGTCCGACAATTGGATATCAGATACGTTTTCTTATCCTAAATACCTTTCATTTGAGTGATTAGTCTAAATATATATTTGATAGGTTTTAGGGTCGGGCGGCCCTTAGGTACCCTATCCGAAATTTGGATAGTAAATTTTTATTTTTAGGGTACTATATGAGAGCACATAAAATTTCGCTTAAATCGCACCACCCATCTCCGAGATCTGGCGTTTCTGAAAATAAGGGTAAGGGGGAGGGTCCGCCCCTATTTTCCTATTTTCACCAAGGGATCATTATGCACCATTTGTGAAAATTTCAAGAAAATCGGTTCAGCCGTTTCTTAGACTATAAAGAACACACAAACAAACACAAATTGATTTTAATATATAAGAAGAAATACCCTTCCATTCAAATTTTTTAACACTCCAAATTATTAGAATGACCTCGTAAATGTTCTTTTTAAATTAAAAGTCAATATAAAATAACGAGCCATATCAATTTTCAACACCGTTTTATCAATTTGCAAGTAATGTAATGTTTGTTATGAATATTTTCTAATAATGAACATCAAGTTGCAATTTGCTACAAGCAAAATCAATATAAATTAGTTTTGCTTATTGTTAGGGGGGTCAACAATCACAAAGCAATTCCTGGCAATTGGCAAATTGCCAATGTGAACTTTTTCTTTTAAGAAGTAGCACACATGAAATGCTTAACAATTATTGGTTTATAGTTTTTTTTTTATGAAAATACGGGTTTTGCTTACAACTACTATGCTTTAAACTTACTTGTTCAATAAATGTTCCTTAAAATTGGTGCTTGAGTATTAGTTTTTCTTTTTATTTCTATTTACTTTTTATTTCAGACGGGGACTAAAATATCTGCTGAAGCGAAACAAAATATTATTAAGATCTCTTAATGTTAAAATTTAAATTAATTACACATTTGCGCACTGAAATAAATTAGAATAATTAAGTCCAGTCGGCGGTATATGTGTGCCTCTGTGTTTTACCAAATAAGCCTTTGGGGTTCTTTATAATTATTCCATTTGATTTCTTTGGTAAAGAATACATAAAAGGTTACTGCATTCAGCAGTATGTTGAAACTCAATTCTACCCATTGAGCCATTCTGGATTTTAGATTTGGCCTAGTATTCAAGCGGAATATGACAAATGGAATTATGAAATAACGCAATTCCAGTAGGCGTTGGAAACACAAGACAATGGCTGTTGCTAACCAAAACATCAACTTAAAATTGAAGCGCAAATGCTTAATACCCTGATGTACGAACATAAAGGCAATGGTATAAACAGGACACATACAATATTTAAACCACCAATAGCGACCATAAAGACGCTGCCATACATAGAAAATATAATGGCGATTATCAGCCAAGAGATATGGGTGCACCAATGTATTGAAGCGAACTATTAGCAGAAACACTATGGTTACCATTATCATTTCACTTGTATTGTTCGTAAGGGCTTGAAATGTGGCCTTTACCTTGGTGATGGTATTTGAGCTGGCGAAAATCAAACAGAAGATGGAAAAATAGAACAACTGCAAAAGAATTAAGTTTTTCCTCAATTTTTGCGCATTGAATTTTTGAAAGCCCTTATATTTTACCTGTGGCACATGTATGCTGGCTTCGTGAGCTCTTTTATCTCCCAAAACAATGGATCCGTTTAGATACACAAACCCCATAAAAGGAAGTATAATGATGAGATAAAAACATCCTTGGGTAAATATATACCAGAGGCATTTGCACAATAGTTCAAAGCGTTTCAAGATATCCAAAATAACCTGGAAAGAAAAATGTTGATTACTGATTTCAAATCCAAATTGTTAAAGAGACAGCACTCTAAATGCGACCGTTATGTCTGATTCGGATGTTGTGGGTTCGATTACCACCAGACGTTTTTGGTCGGATCAAAAATCTGCATGAGAGAATAGAAATACTAGACCAGTAAGTAGTCATTTAAACAATCGCAGACAGTGTTGTCAGATTAGGGGAAATTTCCCCAAACAAGGGATTTTTTGTGATTGGGGAAAAATTGTCCCATTTGGGGTAGGGGGATTTTGATGGGGAAAAAATTTAAAAAATGGGGATCTTATAGGGGAAATTTCATCAGCATAGCTTTAAAATTATTTTTCCTTATTTTTAGTGCTAGCCAATACTCTTGGTTTACAAAGCGTATTCACCCACACTGGTGTTTCATTTAGAAACGTATTTCACGAGATGAGAAATTGTACAGGAATATAGACATAAGCTTCAGTCCATCAGAATTCCCCTCACATTTCTAATTTTAGTATGATGGATTATAGCCTATACCTCCGGCTTTAATCCATCGTGCTAAAGTTAGAAATGTGAGGGGAATTCTAGATGGTCTTGACATTCTAAGTCGACCTATCCATGTCCGTCCCTCCATCTGTCTGTTGAAATCATGATAGTGGTCGTACGAATGAAGTTATCACTTTGAAATGTTGGACCATTGCAAATGAGCCATTTCGGTTCAAATTTCGATATAACTCCCATATAAAGTAATCTAGCGATTCGACTTCTAATCCCCTAGAAATTGCAATTTTTATCCGATTGGGCTGAAATGCACGTAGTGTTCTGTTACGACTTCAACAATTGTGCCAAGTATAGTCCAAATCGGTTTATAACGTGATATAACAACTGCGATATAATGAACTATCTCTCGATTTGACATCTTGACCCCTTACAAGCTGCAATTGTTAGCGGCAAAAATTTTGCACGTATTGTTTTTATTGGGTTGCCCAAAAAGTAATTGCAGATTTTTTAAAAGAAAGTAAATGCATTTTTAATAAAGCTTAGAATGAACTTTAATCAAATATACTTTTTTACACTTTTTTTCTAAAGCAAGCTAAAAGTAACAGCTGATAACTGACAGAAGAAAGAATGCAAGTCACAAGCTGTGAAAAAATTTGTCAACGCCGACTATATGAAAAATCCGCAATTACTTTTTGGGCAACCCAATAATTACTTACAATGAGAAAATTAAAATGTGAGCATAAAACTTAATTAAAAAAGAAAAAAATATATATATTTTTTTTCTTTAGAGGATTTTTTTACTGGGAAATCATTTTAGTTGGGGATTTGTTTTGAATTTTATGGATCTGTCTCAAAAAAATGGTGGGTGGATGGGAAAAAAAAAATTGCGAATTTGGCCACGAATATCCCATTAAGTAGCACGAGGTAAACTTCTTACATATCAATGGGTGCTGTCCGATTAAAGTTTCAGTTCAATGTGTGCAGGTGTGCCGCAGGCCGACACCTCTTTGAGGAGAAGTTTTTACATGTCCTAAAACCTCAGAAATGTCGGCCAAAGGCGCTAGCTTCTGAGCTCCCAACTGCGGAAGGCCAGAAGCCTATAACTTGAAGCACAACCACTAATCGGCGATATGTAAATGGTTTGCAAGTCTATATACGCAGTTCCACACTTGGTTGCTGTTCCCATACATCCCATATTGGCGTTACTAACGTCAAGTATATCAAGAAAGTCAATCCCTCATTTATGCTTCGTGTGCGATTCTTACGGCCCACATTGTAACCTGACAACTGTACAAGCTGCAGGTTGTTGTGAAGTTGGTGATTTGCGGAGGGGAAGCAGTTATTGGCCAGGAATGATCCTGCTCGATCCTGGAACATAGACCCGAGTGCAGGTGTTTTCAATGTGTCTCCTGGTTCACAACGACCATTATTGTCTTTCGATTCACGAAGTCCACAATCTTCTCGGTCTTACCAATTCGACTGTTACGTTGCTTCACATATTAGGATCACAGGCTGACAACAACGATAACTGCCTAGCACCATGACCATACTCGCGTAACGATGTTAAGCAAGACCATTCGGAAATGCCCCTATCCACCGCTTTTATATGGTTAAGAAAAACAGAACATAACTAGAAACTAGAGTTCTTTTCATCCTGGCACGGACTAAAAGCATGAGTAGGAAGTTCTGAACAACAATCATGCAGACACGGACACAGACACACAGGACGACCAGCAAACCAGGGTAGTTCTTGCTCAATTACGATCCGGCAGATGCAGCCGTCTCAACTCCTACAGAGTAAGGATTGATGCCAAACTGCAGGATGTGTGTCTCGATTGTAACCTGGGACCACAGGACTGTGTGACACCTGCTTAACTTCCCAGCTAGACCCACTCGATTCATAAACAAATCCCTCGGGACGCACCCCAACTTAGGCACAGAGTTCCTGGATCTGGAAATTCAGCAGAACCCTGCAGACGAAAGAACACAATACACTGCTACAAAATCCACAACAACGAGAGTTATGAACGACGAAGACTCCAACAGGTCAATTCGGTGCATAGAACCAACTGCCAACTGCCAATTGTTGGGCTCACATCATTCACAATAAAGAGAGTTCGAAGGGTTTTACTCGTTCACGTATGCGGCAATTCGGCCACAGAATGAGGTATACACAGTAGCAAATTCGCTGAAGAACAACAAGGCGGCCACACCCGATGGGTTGCCATCTAAAGTAATTAAGACCGTGGGCGATACTCTGTTGGACGTATACATCAGCACATCTGCACTAGAAGAACGCAGATGAGCTGATGCATGATCCTCAAGGTCTTATAGGCGAGCAAGCACGTTCCGGTCTAAGCGACCGATTGCCGCAGGAACATGATGGCAATTGGTTGTTTAAGGAGCCAATAACTCGCCTTGTCGTATCCAGCATCATAGGCACTCACTATCCATCAAGAGCCGGTGCCATCCTGATGAGTGGAACCGCTTGATTAAATACTGGGTGCCTATGGTGCTCGTTTTGGAAAAGCGACCTATGGGCATAACGTTCCTGCGGCAATTGGTCATAAGGACTGAAACAAGCTAACTATATGCATGACATGGGCTCGGTCTTTGAGCACCGATCATTTTTGTTTTCATCGTTATCAGGAGAAGTTTAGCTGGGAGCTACCGGGCGCGTCTACCGGTTCCATATAGTGGAATGCTCCATAGGGAGCTGCAACTGCAGTGGGGGACAATCAGCGGTATCAAGGGGAGAGTCACAGTGAGAGGGTGGGCAATACCCGCATTTTACATAAATATTGAGTTCCTATGTTGTTCGATATGACAAGTCGAGTTTTTGGCCCGTTTAAATAACCAATGGCCATAACGTTCCTGCGGCGATCGGTCAAAAGGCTTGCAATAAGCTTGCTCACATTTGGAGCTCGACGAGGATCGGCTAGTCCATATGTTAGGGGTATATATTTTTATTTTATTTACTATAAAACTGTCGCTGTCCACGTTATAGCAACCGTGCCAACATTTTCCTTCTCTCGACCCCGGGATTACATGAACACCACACGTTCCTACAACGACCGGTTTTATGTGCCGGAATGATCCAGCCTTCCCAGAGGATGGTCGAGTGTCGCTACCCCCTTCCACGCGCAAATGTGGTTACAACGAAGTGAACACCACATGAGAAGCTCAGTTAAGAGCTAGTTGGCGCGTTCACAGTTCGCGGATATTCGAAAGCTTTGGAGGTATGCAAAGTAGCTGCATACCGACGGAGATCAGCGGTTTCGAGTGGAGACTTTCAGTATGAGGCCGGTCGTCACCGGCTCTTACTTAACTATTTAGTGCCTGTAATATTCGAAATGTCAAAGTGATTTATTGGCGCCTTTAACTTGTCCCCCTATGCGAGCTTGACATGAAAAAATTGGTTTACAACAAAAATTTCCGTTCTAACGATATTTTTAATAAACTTACATGTGGCTTGTATAACTTTACATCCTTTGGTGAAATTTGCTTACATTCAGCATATTTCACAGTAACGAGATCTAAGGCCATAGTACCAAAAGCCATGCCAACCCAAACAACATTAGTCTGGCGCATTAAAACGCTAGCAGCCGCTGAAAAAGAATATAATTGACAAAAAAAAATCAACCAAAAGCCAAATTGATTAAAATGCCCATGAAAGGTCGAACCTCCCAATTATTGTTGTAATTTCAAAAGCAAGAAGTAATTTGAAAATTGAATAAACAATATGGGGTCCAGAGATCTTCAATAACAAGAGGTGCGCCTTCCAAAGTGCAGTCCTTCATTTAAACTTACCATATACCGAGGCATGAAGATGACTTCCTTTTTGCCAAAATATATAGAACAGCAAAATTGTGGTCAATGACAAAGTATCTGAGTAATAGACATGACTGAAGAAGTATAACGGTGGCAACGAGGCTATGGTAAAGGCATCCAAAGCCGCCAAAGATGATTGTACATTCCCTAAATTCCTGCGCCGTATATAATACATCAATAAGACATTTACTCCAGCAGCTATGAGGGAAATCAAACGCAGGCCTAGAACTTCACAGAATTCAAAGGGAATCAAGACCAAGGCGGCTAGATACAGGCCAGGGAATGTTGTGATCTTGGGATCCCACTAGAAAAGAAATACAAAGAGAGATAGAGCGAGAATTATATTAGGGACTTAACGTTAATAATTTGTAGAAGTTTTCACAGGACTCTTATAGTTAAACTTTGCATTCCGCCCACCCTAAATAGATGAATGTGACTACAACAATAACTTCAAGATACACACGGCATTCTCCCAGGTATTGGGTCTACTTATGGGAACAAAGCAACTCAGTACAAGGAGATGACTAATAACCATCATTCCCACATTTAAGTATGTGAGTAATGAAAGTTCAAAAGACAGTTGAGTTTTCAAACAAAACAGTTCCACTTTATTAATTCCTAATAGGTTGATAAATTTACGAATGTTATACGAAGGATATAAACTATTTGGAGTATGCCCGGCATTCCTGGGTTTCTTCTATTAATAAGGCTCCAAGACCCATTTGCTTTAACCACACATTATATTTGTGCTTCAAAAACCAATACCAAAATTTAAACATTTAAAAAATGTAATTGTAAAGAATTACATATCTTACCTGTTTAAAGTTTTTCCTGCAGTAGTGTAGACCTTGTCGTATGTGGAACTCTTCATCAATTACCATTTGTGTGGTGGAGAACACCCTCAGAAACAAAGGCAACGAATAGGCCGCAAACAGCAACACTAATAGCAAAGGAGCAACATACGATTGCATTTTAAGGCAAATTATCTTTGTTATTTTTTTCTTTTTTTTTAAATGCAGCTATTCAATTTTTATCCATTACTTCAAAAATTCGGCCCAGACAACAACAGCTGCAGCCGGCATTTTCAACCCCTTTTTGTCTTATCAGCTGTTTACGTGGAAAACGAAGTGTTGCCATATCTAGCATTGGCAAGATAACGGCATGCAGTGGGAATTGATAGCATCAATCATTGCTTCATTTACATGGTTGTTTATGTTTAGTTTAAAACGATTTAAAAGATATAAACCAAAAAAGGAATAATGAATAAGAAAAGGGAGCCTAAAAGTAATTACTTTTGGTAGGAACAGCGCTTACATTCAAGAGGCATTTATATACTGTAAAGCTGTAGAAGAGCTCCGATGTATTAGGAAATTCGAAGAGATTCAAAGATTACCATAAGTTGGAAGCACCTGAAGTTGGAAGCAAACTGATTTGGAGGCGTTGCTGAATATACAGACATTTTAAGGTTGAGAGTTTTTAGCATTGGGAATTATGACATTTTGAATCTTGAAAATATGAGTGCACAGACTACCTTGAATTGGAGACCACAGACCCATTGTGTTCAACCTAGAAAGGAAGGGAAGGAGAAACGAGCGCACATGACAAAAAGGGGAACCAAACAGACCAGAGAGGAGCTATTATAAGAGAGAGCCTGGTCCTGTCAACCACTTCAGGCTTTTACAATAGTCCAGAATGATAAGAAAGCTATGTGCCTGAGGGAAAAAGGTTCCACTCAGAATTTTGTGTCTTCGCCATGCAATTGTGGAGTAAGGAAATCAGAAATACTGCAGTGGTTTGCCTTCTCGCATGTATAGCACGACATCAAGGAATTCCTGCATCGGCTCACTATGACATAATTCTAATACGACAAAATTCCAGGAAATTCGAATGAGTACAAATTGTCAAGGAAGGGTTCGTCGTAGGCGAGCGAATTTGTTTAGCAATTGAAACTAGCTGAAGGGATGGCCAATGCGGTATAAAAGGTACGACGGACTCTTTGCTTGCGGCGAGATGGATTCTCAGACGAGAGTCACAACGTACCAATACTCATGGGGTACCCAAATAATGATAACTGTAAATAATGAACTCATAGCAGCTATATCGATATATGGTCCTGTTTGGACCAAACTCGGCGCGGACGTCAAGGGGTCTAAT
Source organism: Stomoxys calcitrans (assembly GCF_963082655.1). Lineage (NCBI taxonomy): Eukaryota > Metazoa > Arthropoda > Insecta > Diptera > Muscidae > Stomoxys > Stomoxys calcitrans. The sequence goes on along the minus strand of NC_081552.1, from coordinate 70,926,109 downwards.
ACAATGCACTGTTCAAGACGGTAAAACAGATCATTGGTCTATATGGCAGCTAAATCGAAATATAGTCCGATCTCCACCATATTTCAAGCACGGGATAACAGTGAACAGCGCACGGGCTGGAGCCCTTAGCTCCGATTTGTGTGGTGTTCATCATCATTACGAAAAGTTTAGATGAGAGCTACCGGGCGCGTTCACAGCTTGCGGATAGTGGGAGGCTCCATATACAGAGTAGCTGTAACTGCAGTCATGGACAATCAACGGTATCGAATGGAGTTCTTTGGACCGGAACAAGCCAGTTCACATATGATGCTGGACGGGGATCGACACCCACACATACAAATGTGTTTACAAATTTGAATACGTCTGCTACGCAGCCGTTGTCATAATACTTCTAAAGGTTAGGGATCCGAATCAGCTATGCAGAAAGGACAAAAGGGTCTTGGAGATGGCATGTCACTGGGATAGACCCCTAGGTCTCAATGTTAACCCAAAGAAGTCTAAAATCTTCCTGTACACAAAGAAGATAAGGTGGGCCAATTTGATGCATCACATTTCCTCAGCAGAACGATTTCGATCTGACAAGGATAAATGATTAAAGCCGAAACATAATGAGCGCGTTGAGCATTGTTTTTGAGCGTCACATTGCAAAAATGCAACTCTGCACAAACACCAAAAAATCAACGCGGAAAAGTTAAAAAATTTTGAACTTTGACGCTTGAAAATAAGCGTCATCCTGTGCAGAGTAGTGTTTTTAGCCGTCAATGTTAAAAGTCGAATACCCTTTGCGAGTTGATCCCCAACGCGCTCATTCTGTTTCGGCCTTTAGGGGTGGTATTGGGGAGGAAACTGAACTAGGATTGTCACGCACCTCTTGGCAGGCCCCTATATTTGGTCACCTCGGCATTTTGAAACATTGTTCGGGCTTCCAAATTTCATTTCTGGTCCAATTTTCAAATTTATTTTTCCGCTGGATAGTGCTCAAAAATCCCTACAAAAAGTCCGCCAGGTTTCAGCCACTGGTTTCCGGGATACAGGAGTTTTTATTTGTTGAAATTTGGGCCGAGATTGGATTCGTATTTTGCAATTTGCGAAAGCATTTGTGATTCGATTTTCATTTTTATGTATGATTAGGATTCGTGAAAAAATGTACAACGACTTTGCCCCGACAAGTGTCCACATCTGATTATTCAGTTAAAAGTTATACAGTTTGCAAATCAAAAATTTTGAAACAGTGTATTTTTTGCATTTTTGGTCAGCAAACGAAATTTTTTAAAAATTTCAAAAATTCCAAGGCCCAGATCCCTCAAGTAGACCATGTTTTCTTTATTCTATATGTACCGTAAACCCAACCACTTAAAGGCTGGTACTACGTTTTTTTTTTGGGGAAAAATTTCCAAAACCGTTCTTTCGGTGGTTTGACAAGGTTACCACATTTTATTCTTCTGGGGTTCTTTGGCCAAAATGTTGTCATTTACATATAAAAACTAGTACGGAAGGGCAAAAGTCGGGCGGTGTGGACTGTATAATACTCTACACCTACCCTTTAAGTATAATGTGGGAGTTATATCCAATTCTGAACCTATTTTGATGGACCTCGGTGGATGTTTTCAGATGGGTTATTAAACAATTCGTATCAAATTCTATAAAGGTTACCACATTTTATTCTTCTGGGGTTCTTTAGCCAAAATGTTGCCATTTACATATAAAAACCAGTACGGAAGTGCAAAAGTCGGGCGGTGCCGACTGTATAATACCCTACACCTACCCTTTAAGTATAATGTGGGAGCTTTGATGGACCTCGGCGAATGTTTTCAGATGGGTTATTAAACATTTCGTATCAAATTTCGAGAAAATATGTTCAAACTATAATAAATACGGTTGACAAATTACAACATTATTGCAAATTATCCAAAATCTGACGAACATATATATGGGAGCTAAATCTAAATTAGAACCGATTTTGACCAAACTTCTTAGATATTGTGGTAGGCATCGTGCACAATTTTGGAAAGATTGGTCTATAAATGCGCTTGCAGTGGCTCTTGGAGTGAAAATCGGGCGTTATACATATAAGACAGCTATATCTAAATCTGAACCAATTTCTATGAAATTCACCAGTTATTTCGAAAGTCAAGAGAAACCCTTCGTGGGGGTCCGAGCCCCAAACAGAATGCTTTGTCTAAAGAAAAAACTAAAATTAAATTTATTCTAAACAAAAAATTTCAGTAACATTCTTTAAAACGACAAAATTTCATATTTATAATATTCTACAAAGACAACTTTAGCTGAAGCCGGGCCGCCTTAAAATTATTTTCCTTAAGGGCAAAATTGTTATCAAATTTTTTGTGAAAACATAATTTTAATGAAATTAAAAAAAAAAAAAAAAAAATTATGGAATTTTTCTAAAGACAACATTTCAGCGTAACATTTTAATTAAACTTTTTCTAAGACAAAATTTTTATAAATAAATATTCAATTAAAAAAATTAAATTTTAATCAAATTGTTTAAGGGCTAAATGTCGGCGAAAAACTCTCTAGAGATAACCTATCCCGAGATTATTTGAGGCTAAAAATGTTGTATTTTGAGACACTACATTTTGCATAAACAGCTTTAAAATACTTTTTATACCCTCCACCATAGGATGGGGGTATACTAATTTCGTCATTCTGTTTGTAACTACTCGAAATATTCGTCTGAGACCCCATACAGTATATATATTCTTGATCGTCGCGACATTTTATGTCGATCTAGCCATGTCCGTCCGTCTGTCTGTCAAAAGCACGCTAACTTCCGAAGGAACAAAAGCTAGCCGCTTGAAATTTTGCACAAATACTTCTTATTAGTGTAGGTCGGTCGGTATTGAAAATGGGCCATATCGGTCCATGTTTTGATATAGCTGTCGTATAAACAGATCTAGGGACTTGACTTCTTGAGCTTCTAGAGGGCGCAATTCTTATCCGATTGGAATGAAATTTTGCACGACGTGTTTTGTTATGATATCCAACAACTGTGCCAAGTATGATCAAATCGGTCCATAACCTGATATAGCTGTCATATAAACTGATCTTGGGTCTTGACTTCTTGAGCCTCTAAAGTGCGCAATTCTTATCCGATTGGAATGAAATTTTGCACGACGTGTTTTGTTAAGATATCCAACAATTGTGCAAGTATAGTTCAAATCGGTCCATAGCTGTCATATAAACCGACCATAGCTGTCATATAAACCGATCTTGGGTCTTGACTTCTTGAGCCTCTAAAGTGCGCAAATCTTATCTGATTGGAATGAAATTTTGCACTACGTGTTTTGTTATGATATCCAACAACTGTGCCAAGTATGGTTGAAATCGGTCCATAACCTGATATAGCTGTCATATAAACCGATCTTGGGTCCTGACTTCTTGAGCCTCTAGAGTGCGCAATTCTTATCCGATTGGAATGCAATTTTACACATGGTATTTTGTTATGATATCCAACAACTGTGCCATGTATGGTTCAAATCTTTTCATAACCTGATATAGCTGTCATATAAACCGATCTGGGATCTTGACTTCTTAAGCCTTTAGAGTGCGCAATTCTTATCCGATTGGAATGAAATTTTCTACGACGGATTCTCTCATCATCATACGTGTTTATTATGGTCTGAATCTGTCTATAGCCCGATACAGCTTCCATATAAATCGATCTATCTATTTTACTTCTTGAGCCCCCAAAGGGTGCAATTCTTATTCGAATTGGCTGACATTTTACACAGGTTTCCAACATATAATTTAATTGTGGTCCAAACCGGATCATATCTTGATATCGCTCTCATAGCAGAGCAAATCTTTTCTTATATCCTTTTTTGCCTAAGAAGAGATGCCGGGAAAAGAACTCGACAAATGCGATCCATGGTGGAGGGTATATAAGATTCGGCCCGGCCAAACTTAGCATGCTTTTACTTGTTTTGCGTCTAAGTTATACTGTTTTCTTGTCCCAAAGTCAATGTCCTAACCTTCGATACGATATTCTATTTATAAATGTCTAATTGCGACAAAAATGCTAATACAAATTACAACTAAAAACTTACCCATTGTAAGTTAAACTGCTTTGGCATTTATATTTTTGTTTTAGGGAAAAACATTTCTGGGTATTTATTGATTTAAGTTTTTGTTTCAAAGGTATATTATCATAAACATGTTTTAGAAACAGTTTGCAAAACAATGAAATCTTACATTTACATATATATAATCTTTTTTGTTTGTATATCAACTTACTATATAAAAAACATACACATATCAATATGGATGATTGCTTAAAAGAGAAGAATTAATAAAAAAAGAAAAAAAAACTTTGTTTTTTGATAGGGATTTTTGTCTTATTTATTTACACATCTGTAAATCATGGGAGCCGAACGATCATTTGTTGTTGTGTGACGCAATTTCACTGTGGCAAATTGTGAGGCTCTAGTGAAAGATAATTTTGTTTTTTTTTTTTTGGAAAAGAGAAATAATGTTTTTTTTTTTAATTATAAAAAAAAAAAAAACATTTGTATATACAATAACTATTAAAAGTTTACAAAATATTACATAAAATTATATATATAACAAGCTTACAAATATATAAAATTTGGAATATATATATATACGTGTGTATGTGTGCATATTTACGCACATTCTTTTGTTTTTATTAGCATTTCTCAGAGAAAACTTGTGCATTTTTATTTTAGCTTTCATACATTCTAAATGATTTTTTGTTTTTATATTAAAAATCTAATGATATATTACGATAGGCACCACCCTTGCTAAAACTAAAAAAAAAGAATGCGGGGAAAAAATAGAAAAAAGGAATATAGAAAATTAAAATTTAGCATTTAGCAACGACATGAAGACTTTTTTCTCACACACAAGATGACCAAATATGAAAAGGTTATATAAAGGATGAGTTTAAAACACAATTAATTAAAAAGAAGGAAACCCTAATTTTAAGGAAAATTAATTAAAATTAATGTGTAGTATATAATATGTATTTTTTTAACATGTATATAAATTGACTTTACAATAGAAGACTCTTTACCATAAGGTATTCAATTCATTTGTCCCAAGGAGAAATTCAATTCTCCCAGTTGGAATTTAGAGAAGGGGATTTCTGTTTCTTGCGGCCACTTCTTCTCTGAATCTCAAAACTTTTTCTTTTTTAAAAAAAGAAAACAACAATTTCTTCCCAAGTAAGAAAAAGGCGAGAATGGCCATGGGAATTGGGGAGTAACATAAAAAAATGAATAAAATAAAGAAGAAATTGGGAAATCGTAAGACTTTTCTTCATTTAGAAACAATGTCTTCATTACGGAATAAATAAAGAAACGGTGTTTAAGAATTTTTGTTCCTTACGATTAGGATTCAAGTACAGGTTTGAAATAATGAATGGAAATGGTTTCCCATTGCTCTTTTTAGAATGTCTATGCCCTCCTCCATGTCTATCAAGAAGATCTAATTGCCTATTCCCTACATCACAAGTGTTCTCAATGTTCTCCTTTATTTTTGCATTTCTGTGAAGAATTTATCATTTCCCATTTTCTTCTTTTCCCTTTACCCTTCTCCTCCTTTTCCACCTTTTGCTTTTTCTCCTCTTCCTACCACTACCGCTATCACTACCCCTCTCCTTTCACTTCATTTTATTCGATTTTACACTTTGTTCAGGTTGATCCCAAAAATCATACCATGGCCCATAGGTTTTACCATAGTGTTTATCACCGCCTCGTTCATTACTTGAGTGCATGGATTTTTGTGCACTACTCGTCGAATTTCTCTCCAAGGTCATGCTGGACATATTTGAGGATTTCACAAGACGGGTGCGTGGCAATATGGTCGCTGTGGGTGTTGACAGAACAGAATTTGTTTGATGTCTTGTCAGAGTGCTGTCACTATATCGCATCTGATTATCCTGTTGATCTTGGTAAGAGGATTTTGATGAACGATTTCTTGCCTCGGCTTCACGTTGTTGCTCTTGTTGATGACGTTCCGATTTCTTTTTGTTGCTGGCACCGCCGCCATTTGATGATGAATTGTTTTTATTAGCCGACGAATTTGCTCCTCCTCCAGCGGCATTTGATGATGAAGTTGTAGCCCTAAAAGTTTGAAATTCCATTTGATGTTCCTGCTGTAGGGCATGATGCATGGCTCGTCTATGTTTTTCATCTCTGCGCACCAAATGATCATTGATGACAATGCAATCGTAGGGATCAGAACTGGTAGACTTTATTTCGGGATCATCCGAATCATCTTCACTGGTGTAGTATTGCTTTAGAATATCCTTGCGCTTGACTGTCTTCATGATAATGCCACCACCACCACCACCGCCTCCAACCGAGTTGCCCATATTATTGTCAAAGAAGTTATTGACATCGCTCATTTTCAAGGTACCATTATCCAATTCACTCTCCCCTGCCTCACTTTCGGTGGAGGGGAACATATCTTGGGGAGGAGGATTGCGATTTTGATTTGCATTTGACATTTTGTTTTGCATTTGCTGCTGGCCATTCATGGCCATTTTCTGTTCATAGGATTTTTTGCCATTGCCATTTCCTCCGCCACTAGAGTTGCGATTATTCATGGAGCTCTGCTTCTTACTGCTGTTGTTATTGTTATTGTTACTGTTGTTGCTGCTCTCCATGGGCATGGAATGGCGATTGCTCATGCTTTCCCTATACTCCTTTTGATTGCGTTTTATGGTGCTCAGACGCTCATTTTCCCCTGGATTTTCTATGTCAATTTCAATGGTCTTCATGATTTTCATGCGTGATTTGGGAGTGAAATTATTGGCTCCACTGCGATTCAGCATGGGCTCCCTTACCATGGGAGTCAAGCCGTAGATATTCTCATCGTCATCATACATTTCCATGCTGGTAATGCTATCCTTGCGAGTAATACCACCACCGGCTCCACCGCCTCCATTGCTAACCCGCTTCACCTCCTGCGAAGAGGTGGAATGATTTGAATTGGATTTTGTCAGCGTATCGCAACTGCGTTCCATTTCTTTTTCGCTTTCCATTTTGCTGCTGGTGGTGCGATAGCCCTCATCCCTTAACTCATCCATATTGGGTGTGGCCACCAGATCGCGATGTTGCCACAACGACATGCCCGCCAATATATCCTCATGGCGCCCTCCTCCAAATTTCCAGAATGATTTGGTGCGTTTAATGCCGGCCGATGAGGCCTGCAATATCTCATCATCACTGGCTATCAAATCGTAACGCATTTTACCCGAAGTAGTGCGATTAAGGGTCTTCAGACTGCGATCATCGATTTGACTGTCAATGCTACTGCGAAAATTGCGATTCAGGGTCCAGCTGGCTACTTCACGGTTATTCGACATATGGGAGTTAGTGTCAGCCCGACGTCTATGTTGGGGGGGGGGGTGGATTTTGTTTAGCATTTTTAGAGGGGTTTGTGGCGATATTATGATTTATGATGGGCAATGTTAACATTACACATAAAATGACAGGGAAACAAATATGAAAATTAAAAAGTTTAATAAGAACAAATAAAATTAAAAAAACAAAAAATTAAGAAAGCACAAAAATTGACTATGAAAAGCTACAAACTAAACTGGGGATTAATCACAAAAAGAAGTTTATGAAATGATTCGATACCACATAACGATAAAGAAAAGGACTTAAAAGTGTTTATGAGCAGCAATAAAGTTAAAGTTCCTCTTTCAACATTCACAAATTTAAAGATAAAAATAATAAAAAAAATAGCGTCTACTTTGTCGATAAATTTTAAGCATCTTCTCTGGCTATATGGAAGGTAAAATAACTGAAAGGCATAACGATCATCGGAGGAAAAAATGCATGCATTCCATATACACATAGAAATGTAGTTAAATTAAAACGAAAGACTTAAGGAACGAACTTCAAAAGAAATAACAACTTTAATTTTCTAAATTTCTTATAATCTTTACCATAGGAATAGAACATTGTCCTTCAATTTATAATCTTCAAAATGTTGGTCTATAACCCTATAGGGCATGTACGATATTGAACGCCATGAAATTCTTCTAAGCCAATCTAGCGATGTCCGTCCGTCCGTCTGTCCGATTGTGGAAACACACGAAAATCGTTATTGAAATTCTAAATGGACTAAAACCAGTCATGTTCAGATGTAGATAATGAAAATACTGTTTAAGGTACAGTTATTATCCAATTGTCTGACATTTGAATGTGGTGTCCCGTTTTGACTTCCATTGCATATGATATGAATACAATCCACATCGGACGAATTAAATTTTATTTAATTAAATTAAAACGATACTACTTTCAATCATTGTGAGGACTGAATAATGCGTTAGAGATAAATCGAAGCAATTCCATTGTGATACCACGGTTTCGGGAGAAGTAAGCTAGCTACCAGTTCCGACCGTTGAATCAGCCAGACCGATGATCACATCCGCTAATTCAGACGAGTCTACAAAGAAATGAGAACCTAGCGAAACTATTTCTGTTCATCAGTGTGGGATACGCACACAACAAATGATCTATGGTTTTCTTTTCCTCATCATGTTCACATAAGTCTGTAGAGCTCTTTTACTTGTAACCTTTAGTCTATCAGCATGTTTCCAACAGTGACCAGTCATGGCGGAGGCTGACTTATGTTCTAGCCAACGAAGCGGTAGACCTCTAGAAATTTAATGGGTATCTGGCTGTCTCAAACCATTTTTGGCCAACGTCGCATGATGGCGGGGCCATAGAAAACAGGTGGTAAAAATCAAAAATTTCATATGCGCCAACTAAATTTTTAAAGAACTATCTTATACAAAAGATTCCAATGATTTCAAAAATGCCACCCATTAAAATTTCAGATTTTTAGTTTAGGAGATATGACCGTTCAAAGTTGACCCATTTTCGATTTTCGAAACAAACTAAATTTTTAGATGTTTGGTCCCATTTCAACTGTTGTATTTTTTTGAAAACTAGTTAAGGGATTGCTATTTTATTTTTTTTTCCAATGATGAATATACTTAATAAGCGAATAGAATTATTACAAACAAGTAAAAACGTGTTAAGTTCGGCCGTGCCGAACTTGGATACCCACCACCATGCATAAATTAACCATCCTCTTTTATACCAACTCCACTGCCATATCCATAGTAATATGCAAATGGGGGCTGGTCTGGATAATATTGGATTCAGGTCCCGAGAACTCTTATACAAGTCACAGATTCAGCAAATTCGCTTTTTATGGGATTAAGACCCTAAATTGGAAGCTATATCTAAATATAGTCTGATCTGGACCATATGCTAGTCGGATGAGGGTAGGCTTAATACAAGTCACTGGGTCAAATTCCAACGAAATCGGATAATAATTGCGGCTATTTTGGGCTTAAGGCCCTAAATCGGCAGATCGGTCTATATGGCAACTATATCTAAATATAGTCCTATCTGTACCATATTTCGGATGGTTTAATCAACTCACTGTATCAAATTTCAACGAAATCGGGTAGTAAATGCAGTTTTTATGGGCTTAAGACCCTTGATCGGCAGATCGGTCTATATGGCGGCTATATCTGAATATAGACCGATCTGAACCATATTTGAGTCGGATATTGGGAGGCTTTAATCAACTTACTATTTCAAATTTCAGCGAAATCGGATGATAATTGCTGCTTTTATGGACTTAAGACCCTAAATTAGTAGATCGGTCTATATGACAGCTATTTCTAAATATAGACCGATCTGAACCATATTTGAGTCGGCTATCGGGAGTCTTTAATCAACTTGCCATTTAAAATTTTAGCGAAATCGGATGATAATTGCGGCTTTTATGATCTTTAGGCCTTAAATCAGCAGATCGGTTTACATGACTGCTATATCTAAATATGGTCGGATCTCCGGATCGGTGTCACCGAAATAAGATAATAAATGCGCGATTTGCACCAAATTGAAGAAATATGTCGATGGGTCTTACACAACTCCCTGTCCCAAATTTCAGCAAATTCGATTATAATGTGGCTTTTATGGGCCTAAGACCCTAAATCGGCGGATCGGTCTATATGGAGGCTATATAAAGATATAGTCCGATATAGCCCATCTTCGAACTTAATCTGCTTATGGACAAAAAAAAAAGAATCTGTGCAAAGTTTCAGCTCAATATCTCTCTTTGTAAAGACTGTAGCGTGATTTCAACAGACAGGCGGACGGACATTGCTTGATTGTCTTAGATTTTTACGCTGATCAAGGATATATATACTTTATAGGGTCGGAAATGGATATTTCGATGAGTTGCCAACGGAATGACAAAATGAATATACCCCCATATTTAAATAACAAGTAAAAGCGTGCTAAGTTCGGCCGGGCCGAATCTTATATACCCTCCACCATGGATCGCATTTGTCGAGTTCTCTTCCCGGCATCTCTTCTTAGGCAAAACAGGATAAAAGAAAAGATTTGCTCTGCTATTAGAGCGACATCAAGATATGGTCCTGTTTGGACCACAATTAAATTATATGTTGGAGACCTGTGTAAATGTCAGCCAATTCGAATAAGAATTGCGCTCTTTGTGAGCTCAAAAAGTAAAATAGAGAGATCGATTTATATGGGACCTGTATCGGGCTATGGTCCGATTCAGATCATAATAAACACGTATGTTGATGGTCATGAGAGAATCCGTCGTACAAAATTTCAGGCAAATCGGATAATAATTGCGACCTCTAGAGGCTCAAGAAGTCAAGATCCTAGATCGGTTTATATGGCAGCTATATCAGGTTATGAACCTACTTGTACTTTATTTGTCATAGTTGTTGAAAGTAACAATAAAAAACGTCTTGCGAAATTTCAGCCAAATCGGATAGGAATTGCGCCCTCTAGAAGCTCAAGAAGTCAAGTCCCCAGATCTGTTTATATGACAGCTATATCAGGTTATGAACCGATTTGAACCATATTTGGCACAGTTGTTGGATATCATAACAAAATACAACGTGCTAAAATTCATTCAAATTGGATAAGAATTGCGCCCTCTAGAGGCTCAAGAAGTCAAGACCCAAGATCGGTTTATATGACAGCTATATAAGGTTATGGATCGATTTGAACCATACTTGGCACAGTTGTTGGATATCGTAACAAAACACGTCATGCTAAATTTCATTCCAATCGGATAAGAATTGCGCCTTCTAGAGGCTCAAGAAGTCAAGACCCAAGATCGGTTTATATGGCAGCTATATCAGGTTATGAACCGATTTAAACCATACTTGGCACAGTTGTTGGATATCATAACAAAACACGTCGTGCAAAATTTCATCCCAATCGGATAAGAATTGCGCACGCTAGAGGCTCGAGAAGTCAAGACCCAAGATCGGTTTATATGGCAGCTATATCAGGTTATGGACCGATTTAAACTATACTCGGCACAGTTGTTGGATATCATAGCAAAACATGTCGTGCAAAATTTCATTCCAATCGGATAAGAATTGCGCACTCTAGAGGCTCAAGAAGTCAAGACCCAAGATCGGTTTATATGGCAGCTATATCAAAACATGGACCGATATGGCCCATTTACAATACCAACCGACCTACACTAATAAGAAGTATTTGTGCAAAATTTCAAGCGGCTAGCTTTACTCCTTCGGAAGTTAGCGTGCTTTCGACAGACAGACGGACGGACGGACGGACGGACAGACGGACGGACATGGCTAGATCGACATAAAATGTCGCGACGATCAAGAATATACATACTTTATGGGGTCTCAGACGAATATTTCGAGTAGTTACAAACAGAATGACGAAATTAGTATACCCCCCATCTTATGGTGGAGGGTATAAAAATTACACCAATTTAATGAAATGCTACAAAAATAATTGTCTTCGAATAAATTTCAAATATCGGTCAAAATAACCGGTTAGTCTTTCTAGTGGTAACGATTTTCGATGGCAGCGTACATCATGCATGTTTTTTGAAATCTCGTCTAGCTCTTTATCCACAATCATGCAAATCGGTGTAGTAGATAAAAAGTTATAGCCACTTCAAGGTTTGAGAAGTGGAAAGTGGTCATCTTTGGCACTCTGTTTCTCACCCTGTATTAAACATATAGACAAGTAAGGTTTTCCTGAAAGCCTATGTCCTCCTCTACAAATGCCTAAAACGTTTTATTACCGCTTAGATCGACAGGTAAAAAGTTGTGGACTTATTTCCAATTTGTTCGCCGTTTGTCCTACTGTGCGTCGTCTACATAGCAGACCGGTTCAAACCCTTCTTCAGTAAGGAGCCGTAGTAGGCCACTTATAACGTTCCACATAGTAGTTGCAATAATATGCGTCGATTCAAGACCTCAAAGATACAATTCCTGAGCCTTTCGAGGACTAGGGCATTCACTTTGCGATTTGGTTATGGAAAAATTCATAAAAAAGATATGATTCTGTAAGCGTGGTCGTCGTGGTGTATATTTGCTGATTTTCTTTGTCATATACCTTACACTTTATTAAGAAAGAACATTGAATTTTTTTTGAATACCGAAATAACACTTCTTAATGGAGAAATCTTTATTTGCCTTAATAAAGAGACTTCTACAAACATTTCTCAGACCAATCAGTTCTGTGGACCATCTTGACGTTTGAGATTTGGTTTGGTTTCAGTCTGCATGTAGACTTAAGAGAGTCATTTAGTGCGTTTCTAACCCCCTTGATCATTCGACCTATTCAGGTCTACAAGAGATGGTGTGTAGAATGTTTGTCTATGCATATCTTAATCTACCTTCCTTCTGTTTAGCGGAGAGAATTTGTCTGTAGTATATTCCCTAAGCCTTGTTTGCACTTTAAATGATGTTTTTTCATGTTGCTGTGGCACGGCTCGTTCTCTGGGCGCTGGACACTAGCGATAAGAAGAATTCCTCCTCAGATGCTTTCGAAGTGAGTTTCCTTCCCTACCGATAGTGCACACCATCAACACAAATATTGTCGGGGGCTTCCTAAACGCGTTCGATCAAGGTAGGGAGGTTTCCCGTTTTCAGCAATCGGCCAGGTTTTACCGATGTAGATAATTGTTCCTCAGGAAGGCTTCAGCAACAACTGTTGTGTCTTCATTGAGTTTCCAAACCAACGCTTTGGAAACGGTATGGATTCGTTTCACATCAGCCTCACTCAATCTACCAAGATTGGGATTGCAGTCCCATTCTCCCATGTATGGATTCGGTATCTGAAGGTTTCATTGGTATCCATGCGTGTGCCAAGCTGAACTTTGACATCCCAACGCTTTTAGTTTGAATATGTTCCGATGCCAACCTGCGTCGCCACAATCTGAATAAGTCCCTGGAAAAATTTCGTGAACACGACATAGTATACCGACGACACAGTGGGAAAAATCAAAAAGAAAACAAGTAAAAGCATTGTAAGTTCGGCCGGGTCGAATCTAATATACCCTCCACAATGGATCGCATTTGTCGTTTGTTTACCGAAAAAAGAAAAGAACACGAGTTCTTTTCTTTTTTCGGTAAACAAAGGATAAAATAAAAGAATTGCTATGCTAATGGAATTGAATGTTGGAGACCATAGTAGAAGTCATTGTATAAAATTTCAGCCAAATCGAATAAGACTAGTAAAAATATGTCATGTGAGAGCGTGTAGAAATATCTCTCTGAAATTTGAAATCGTTAGAACTGAGGTGTTAGCGAGATCGTGTGCAAATCTTCAGGTTTCAAAGAAATTCTAAGAAAAAAAAGTAAAAGCGTGCTAAGTTCGGCCGGGCCGAATCTTATATACCCTCCACCATGGAGCGCATTTGTCGAGATCTTTTCCCGACATCTCTTCTTAGGCGAAAAATGATATAAGAAAAGATTTGCTCTGCTATTAGAACGATATCAAGATATGGTCTGGTTTAGACCACAATTAAATTATATGTTGGAGACCTGTGTAAAATGTCAGCCAATTCGAATAAGAATTGCGCCCTTTGGGGGCTCAAGAAGTAGAATAGAGAGATCGATTTATATGGAAACTGTATCGGGCAATAGACCGATTCAGACCATAATAAACGTATGTTGATGGTCATGAGAGGATCCGTTGTACAAAATTTCAGGCAAATCGGATAATAATTGCGACCTCTAGAGGTCAAGAAGTCAAGATCCCAGATCGGTTTATATGGCAGCTATATCAGGTTATGAACCGATTTGAATCATACTTAGCATAGTTGTTGGATATCATAACAAAACACGTCGTGCAAAATTTCATGCCAATCGGGTAAGAATTGCGCCCTCTAGAGGCTCATGAAGTCAAGACCCAAGACCGGTTTATATGGCAGCTATACCAGGTTACGGACCGATTTGAACCATACTTAACACAGTTGTTAGAAGTGATACTAAAACTCTATGTGCAAAATTTCACTCCAATCGGATAAGAATTGCGCCCTCTAGAGGCTCAAGAAGTCAAGACCCAAGATCGGTTTATATGGCAGCTATATCAAAACATGGACCGATATGGACCATTTACAATACCAACCGACCTACACTCATAAAAAGTATTTGTGCAAAATTTCGAGCTGGTAGCTTTACTCCTTCGGAAGTTAGCGTGCTTTCAACAGACAGACGGACGGACGGACGGACAGACGGACGGACATGGCTAGATCGACATAAAATGTCGCGACGATCAAGAATATATATACTTTATGGGGTCTCAGACGAATATTTACATTCTGTAGTTACAAACAGAATGACGAAATTAGTATACCCCCCATCCTATGGTAGAGGGTATAAAAACATCTACAATTTGTCCTCATTACAAACGAAAACGGAAAAAATTAAGGTATAAATGCAAGTAAATACTTTTTTGATCAAAAAATCCAAATCTTATATATTATAAGTAAAAGCGTGCTAAGTTCGGCCGGGACGAATCTTAGGAACCCACCACCTTGGATTCTGCTAAAAATGTATACAAAATAAATTTAGTTGAGTTGGGCATCGGGATCGAGAGACCGGTTTACATGGGAGCTATATCAGGTTATAGACCGATTTGGAACGTACTTGGCACAAGTGGTTGCAAGTCATAACAAAACAATACACGATAAATTTCATCCAAATCGGATAAAAATTGCGCCTTCCAGGGTCTTAAGAAGTCAAATCTGGAGATCGGTTTATATGGGTGTTATATCCGGTTATAAACCGATTTGGACCGTACTTGGCACAGTTATTGAAAGTCATAACGGAACATCACGTGCAAAATTTCAGCCAAATCGGACAAAAAATGCGGCTTGTAAGGGCTCAAGAAGTCAAATCGGAATCTAAACCGATATCGCCCATTTGTAATCCCGAATAACCCACATGAACATTAAGTATGTGAAAAATTTCAAGCGGCTAGCTTTACGAATTTGACCGCTATCGTGATTTTGACAGACGGACGGACATGGCTAGATCGATTCAGAAGGTCGAGACGATCTAGAAATTGAAAGGTATTTAAGAGAAGAAAAAGTATTTTTTATCCTATTGTGGGACCAAGAGTTTGGAGGACCACCCCCCACACAAAACACCCCCCAAACAGGACTTATTTACTGACCGTTGCAATATGTAACTCAAATAAAAGCTATTTGAGTGTAGAATACAAATTTGACATCCAAATGTGAGACCAAGTTTTGGGGGGGGGGGGCGCCCCTCCCCTAAAACACCCTTCAGTGAGGACAAATTTACGACCATGGGGCTCAAAAGAAAGGGCTATGGGAGTAGAAGACGTATCTGATATAAATATTCAAGAAAAAGTGTCAATGGGGCCATTCCGATTTTGGGCCACTGGCAATATGGGTTTGAAATAAATGATATTTGATAGTAGAGCACAATGCTGATATTTTTTCAAGGCTAAGTGTTTGGGGACCACCCCACTTCACAAAACACCACTAAATCGGCAATGTGGGACTCAAATGAAAGGTATTGTCGAGAAGATAATCACTTTCACAACCAAGTTTCTGGGTGTCTATCCCTTTCCCAAAACATCCCATAAACAGGAATTATTTACTGGCCATGGTAATATGGGCTCAAATAAAAGGTATTTGTAACACAGCCTTTACCGACTATGGCAATGTGTGGCTCAAATGAATGGTATTTGAGATTAGAAAAAGATTTGATATCAACTTTGGAGCCAAGTGTTTGGGGACACCTCATCCCATAAATTCCACTTAAACCAATGGCAATATGGGGTTTAAAAAACGGTATATTTGAGATGAGAGCACGATGCTGATATTTTTTTCAGGGCTAAGTGTCTGGAGGACCTCCCTATCCACAAAACTTCCGATTTATTGGTGCAATATGGGGCTGAAATGGAAGGTATTTGGGAGTAGAGCAAGAAAGCAAGAAGCACGTTTCTGAGGGCCACATCACCTCCTTAACCCACCAACCCACGAAGGTCTGCAGGGTCTTCCCACTCTCTAAATCCCCGTGAGAATATCGGGCTGTAATAAAGTCTTTTGAGAATGGAGTACATCTAACAACCAAACTTAAACCCCGTGAGAATATCGGGCTGTAATAAAGTCTTTTGAGAATGGAGTACAACCAAAACTTTAATGACCCTAAACCCTCCGAACGAATTCATAGACCGTTTACCATAGAATAGAGCATTTATATTGTAATACTGTTAGTCATATACCATTTTTGTAGCATGATATTTCACTAAAAGCTCTTTAATTGTCGAAAATAAATATAATAAAAGTATAATTTTGTTCCGTATAACGTAAAAGAAGGCGCAGTGGAGCGGGCCCGGTTCGGCTAGTCATGCATAAAAATGAAAATCGAACCACAAATGCATTCGTAAATTGCAAAATACGAAGCCAATCTCGGCCAAAATTGCAACAAATAAAAATTAAAACTCTTATATCCCCCAAATCAGAGCTACATTGAACATCTCAAGCGGACTTTTTTTGTAAATCGGACCATAAATGAAAATTTGGCAGCCCGAAAAATTTTTAGAAATACCAAGGTGACCAACATCAGGGGCCTGCCGAAAGACGAACGGACGACATTATACTTTGAAATTTTGCACACGATCTCGCTAAGAAATCTCAGATATAACCATTCCAAATTTCAAAGAGATATCTTAACCCGTTCTCATACGACATATTGCTAACTAGTTATTTTTTTCGATTTTCTCCCACTGTGCGACAGTCCATCGACTATCTCACTCTACATAAAGAAGCTGTCGATTGGGACTTTAGCAAAGATCTTGGACTCACCATACTATTGTCCGGCTTAGTTCTCTTGGAGATGGGTTATGGAATCGCAGTCATTTGGATAACTGTTGTACCGTTGCTGAAGTAGGCAATGGAACGTTCGTGGAAGCTTGCCGGCTTTTATTCCCTGAGCCCATTTAAGGGCGCTCCACCTTATTGACCAGTCTTAGGGTCCTCTGCTTTTGAGGATATAAATATTGCACCGTTGAGAAAAAAATACTCAACAAAACAAACCCAAAAGGTTTACTTGAAGTTTTTAAAAATAAAACGAATTAAAAACGGTATTTTAAAATTAAAATGGGACTAAACTTCTTGACAGTTCTAAAAAGGAAATCTTTCAAAAATCGGTGGATCCCAAGAATCTGACCAATAAGTGGAAGTTCCCTTAAATGGGTTCAGGGAAACTTCAGCGAACGTTGCATTGCCTAATTCTGCAACGGTACAGCAGTCATCCAAATGACTGCGCTCCATAACCCATCCCCAAGAGAACTAACGCAAACAATAGTATTGTGTGACCAAGAACTTTGCTAAAGTTTCTATCGACAGCTTGTTAATGTAGAGTGTGGTTGCCTATGGACTGTCAAGGGTATCCTACGACATCCTAACGAAATTTTTCCAGGCCCTCCTTCAGATTGTGGCAACGCAGGGTGGCATCGGAACCTATTTAAACTAAAAACATTCCGGGTTAACGTTTATCTAACATGTATCGTTGCATCATTCAGACACCGAATCTATACTTGGTAGACAAGGGACTGCGATCCCAAACTCTCAACTACCGACTGGAAGCTTGGTAAATTGGGTGAGGCTGATGCGAAACGGAGATATAGACCGCGAAGACCTCAACAAGTTTAAGGGAGTTCTGCCTTACAGATTCAACAAGGTGAGACCCAGGGTGTATAGAAGCGTTGGCTTAGAAGACGACACGTCAGTTGTTGCTGAAGCCTTTCTGGGGAATTATTATCTAACAGTTCTATAAAGAGAATCTGACAAATAAACTTATTTTAAACCTACATTAAGTTTTTTTAAATACTGGTGTAAGATTTCTAAAACTTTGAGGGCTCTTAAATATTTAAAGCATTTTGTATAAGTCTATTTTGTACTAAACTTTCAAGTCCTTTTCATTTACGATGACATACAAAGTCTACACATTCACAGCCTTAATATGTAAGCTTACCGTATGGGTACACGACTAGTTGGCTGTTCATCATCTGAATAGTCCACTTCTGGTTGTGGGGGTGGCTCATTGGCAAAACCACTATCGTTGCTGCTATGCAACGAAGTTTTGGCAGCAGCAGCCGGTTTCATTTGATTCATAGAAGATTGCTGAATTAGAAAGAGATACAAGGATAATGATGTTTAAGATTAATATAGAAAAGAAAGTTCGCTGGAATTCCAAGGGGTAAGACTCTTTGGCTTAGCCCATTTTTGAATGACCCTGTGATATACATACATGATTAATTTGATTGCCATTCTGTAATTTTTGCTTGCGTCTTTCAATGGCCATTTGACTGCCATTGGGAGCACAAAAACTTTGCGATGAATTCAGCATTCGTGAACCATTTGCCACCGAAGGCACTGGTGCTGGCAATGTGGGAGGAGGACCCGGACGAGGATTTCCAGATGTAGAGGGACGATACTAAAAAAAGAATTTGATTCTCTTTACCAATTAAAAAAACAAAAAACCTTAAAAGCATCAAAAATACCTTCTTTTGATTTCTATATGTATCACCAAACATCCTGGTGGGTGATGACTCCTCAGTTCTCTCACGGCGATATGTGGCATCACTATCCATTTCGTGTGCCGATTCCATATATTGATCATGATAACTATTGCGCATAGCCTGACCATTGGAATTGCCATTTACAGCAGCACCACCACCACCACCATTGTGGCGCTCATAGTGCATATTTTCAAAACGTTCGTTGCGACTTGTATGTTGATCCCTGTCAGATTTCATTTTATTTTCCAACATCATTTCAGCATTGGTATAGGCAATGGGGAACCAACCAAACATTTGTGTACGCAAATTTTCACCAAATTGCCAACCCTTGGCCTTGCTGCCCACCAAAGCAATGCGATCACCTTCATCGAAAGGCAGTTGATTTTCACCAGACGGCATATAGGCATAGAGAGCTTTCACCACGGTCCTTTGATCCCAGTGAGCGCTGTCAGTGTGATCGTTAGCTGAAAGGCATGAGGAAAATATTTAAAATCTAAAACGAAGACTTAGCAACATTTTTCAATAGTGCGAACAAGAAGAAGAGAGTAAAAACGGTTGGAAGTTTAAAAAGGTAATGGGGTTGGGAAGCCGACCGATCAAATGACTGTAGAACGAAGAAAATACTGACGGATTTTTGGTAACCACTCCAAATATTTTAGGAGGTTATTCGTTGGTTCATCGCCTTCGTCTCGTTGAGTATGGCCAACTGTGTCTTTAACGGACCTAGTTTTTATTTTACTTTTCTTTTGAGAAAAAACTTCAACTCACCTGTAATTGCAGCCGTTGTTACCGATGAATTCATTGAACTGTTCAAATTGAAATCGGATTTGGCACGGGGCAAAGAATTCTGCGTAAATGGTACATGGGATTCATGCAAATTGCGTATATCACCAAACGGAACATCAACACTGCGTGATTTCTTCAAGAGATTCGATGATGAGCCACCACCATTGCCATGGGAATCTTCGGAATCTTTAAGACGTTCCTGCATTATTTTGCATATTTTGCAAAACGAAAAGTAACGATTACATGATTAGGCTCAAATAGCAGCACAAAAGAGCGCGAGCGCAAACACACACATACCAATCTTTTGTTGCCCACCAGCAATGAATTACCATCATACACGGTTGTGGGCAATGTCTCACGTGATGTGGCAATTTCTTGCCAATTTTCCAAATGATTATCAATTACTTGTTTGCCAGTGCTATGATAAGCCATCCAATGTTTGGCTATAGAACACTGGCGTTCCAAAACGAAACCATAACGGCGTCGTTCTTGAGTCATGGCCTGAGATCAAATGGGGGGAGAAATACATCAAAGTAACCAAATAAAATCACAAGATGGGAGAACATGCAGAACATGAAAGAAAGAAATCAGGGTTAATCATCACTAAAACAATCAAGGCAAGACTTTAATGGCCCCTAATCGTTTGCTATACTTACATTTTTATAACTTTGTTCACAAAATGCATCCAATTTTTTCTTTTGATCTTCAAGGAGTTGCAGGGTCTAAGGAGAGAAAACAAAATGGATACATCGTTACAAAAAAGAAGATTTAGCAGTCAACTTAAATGAAAATTTCGGCGTATGTTATCTCTATACAATTGTGTTTAACTTTCAATATACAATATCTAGTCATCCGTTTGTAACACCTCGAAATATCGATCAACGACTGCAGAAAATATATATACATACATATATCCTTACTTGTCTCAACATCCTAAATCAGTCCAGGCATGTCTATCAGTCCGTCTGTCGTTTCGCGATGATTGCATATCAAATGTAAGCAAACCTTCCTCATGATTACAAAATAGGACAGACGGACAAAAGCTACTAAAATGGGTACGCGGACAGACGGACTTTACTAAATCGAATCAGAAAGAGTTTCTGCGTGCGGAATTGAGTTTTAACGGAAACACTCATAGAAAAAAGTGTGCTGATAATAGCAAACATCGTATGCTGACTGTGAGTTAAATAATTTTGATGCTATAACAGCGAATTTTGAAAATAAAATAATAAAAAATAAAACAAAGTCAAAATAAGACCAAAACAGAATAAAAAAAACAAAATAAAATAAAATAAAGCGTTGTTGATTCATGCAATGACCGTTGTGGCCATCATCCCTTCGAAATGCGTATGTATACCAACCATAAGTTTAAATGACTCTTAAACCTTGTATGTGTATAGCCGGCCGTGGTGCAATGTGGTAAGGCGTTTGTAAATACACAATGAGATTGATGCAACATAGACTCGATACTTATTGGCACACAAAATCTTTTTGTGATCTTTAAATAAACTGTGCACTAGAAGTTGTCAGAATGTGAACGTCTGTGGACGTTTTGTTCAGTTGTTGGTTTATAAATATTTGTTGTTGATCTAATAACATCTGCGTGTTGGTTCACTTTTATGAACAAATGTGGCCACTTTGTCTACGCCGTGCTTGATTTTTTCAAACATCTTCAGTTTGGTCTATAATTTAACCATGAGTCTTACAAACGAACAACGCGTGCAAATTGTTGTTAAGAAAGTTCATCGCGCGCTTCTTCCATTCCATCGACGAAGCTTATTTTTGGCTCAATGGGTACGTAAATAATCAGAATTGTCGATTTTGGAGTGAAGATCAGCCAGAAGCATTGCAAGAGCTACCAATGCATCCGGAAAAAGTCACAGTTTGGTGCGGTTTATGGGCTGGTGGCATCATTGGACCGTACTTCTTCAAAGATAATGCGAATCGTAACGTAACTGTGAATGGTGGGTTCTAACGTGAGATGATATCCAACTTTTTTTTTGCCAAAAATGCAAGAGCTTGACTTGCATGACGTGTGGTTCCAACAAGACGCACGACGCACAGCACGAGTAACAATAAACTTATTGAGAGGCGAGTTCGGTGAATAGTTTATTTCATGTTCGACACCGGTCAATTGGGCGATCGAGCGAGTTAACGCCTTTAGACTATTTTTTGTGGAGCTATGTCAAAGTTCATGTCTATACAGACAAGCCCGCTTCAATTGACGCATTGGAAGACAACATTGAATTATTTACGCGTGAGATACCGGCCGAAATCTTAGAAATCTTAGAAAGAGTATGCCATTGGACTAAGCGGATGGACCATTTGATGCGCAGTCACGGTCAACATTTGCATGAAATAATCTTCAAACATTTAATTTTATGGACCTCACTATCGATTTAAATGAAGATTTCATGCACTTTTCTAAATTTTCTGTATTTTGGAAAACTGAACTTTCGTCCCATATTTTCTATGGCAAAATCTTTTGCTACATTTAATATTTCTGTTGCATAATCGGATATATGTTTTCTGTCATATCTGTATCTGAATGCATTTATAGCTTCATATTGCTCGCTGGTCCATCGGCTGAATTTAATTAATTTTACTTTTGGATGTGTCGGAGAGTTGTATATTAGCACAAGGATTATAAAAGCATCTCTCGTGCCAATCTTCTTAAAATCATCCCTTAGTAAATGTAAAAATCCTTTCGTCATAATCCGGTGAAAAATGCATGATTTATGCCCACATAGCAGCTTTATCGAAACTTCGGCACGGGCATTGAGTGGTCTAACAAGTACAAGCCATTGTTCAATTTTGTAGAACAAAATATTGGTCTTTTTGCTATATCCAAATAAACACTGATCTGAACCATATACGACACGGATGTCGAAAAGCCTAACATAAATAACTGTGTCAAATTTCATCGAAATTGAATTATAAATGCGCCTTTTAGGGGCCCATGACTTTAAATCGAGAGATCGGTCCATATGGCAGCTATATCAAAATCTGGACAGATCTGGGCTAAATTGAAGAGGGATGTCAAAGGGCCTAACACAACTCACTGTCCCAAATTTCGGCGAAATCGAACAATAAATGCATCTTTTATGGGCCCAAAACCTTAAATCGAGAGATCGGTCTATATGGCAGCTATATGCAAATCTGTTCTGATCGGTCTATATGGCAGCTATATCCAATTCTGGACCGATCTGGGCAAAATTAAAGAATGATGTCTTAAGGCCTAGCACATCTTCTTTTTAAGATCGAAATAAAAGAGCGCAAACAGGAAAAAAAATTAATAAAATTAAAATTTAATTAAATTCCATTCAATTCCATGATAAGTAATACGTGCTCAATGAAATATATCAAAAACGAAAAACCTTGCCTTTTTTCTCTCTGTCACTGACACAAATAAAATTCTGTGACTGACCCTGCCCCCGATGACCTGTACTCCAGCAACCAGAGATGAACTCGTCGGTACAGTTAATGTTTTTGGTAAGGATGGCCCCCAAACACTTAGTCCAAATTTAAAATCAGGTTCATAATCTATTCCCATAGACCTTACATTTGAGATCTCCATAGTCCTGGTAGACTCACATGACCGTAAGACGGTTACTGGTAGGGGGTTTCCTGATACTTGGTCTAAGCATTCATACCAGTAGATCTTTCATTTACAACCCAATTTGTTTCTTTAGACAGACATGTCTGTTTTGGGGTTACTTGGCGCCCGACGGCCCCCAGCCAGCTCGGGCCAACATTATCCCACATCCCATTTCACTATTCTACTATCCTACTATTCTTCAAAATACCTTTCGTTTTATACCTATAATGCACTTATCGGTAAGCATGCCCTGTTAGGGGGTTATTGCTGGTGGAACGATGTGCCAGATCTAAATCGGTAAACATCTCCAGCTGGGAGGTTTTGGGGGTTAGACAACCCCTTAGATACTTGTATCCACTTTTTTTTACCAGATTCTACCCATATGGCCCCAATCGGTTAACTTGCCCGTTTTGGTGGCTATCGGGGAGGAGCGTTTCCCCAGTTATTTGACCTCAAAATTTTAAACAAATTTCGTGTTTTTACGTCACCGTAAGCGTGCACACAAAACTTCGCTTACATCGGTGTATCCATCTCCGAAATAAGTGTTTTTGAAAATTAGAGTTAATGGGTGGGACCTTTCTCCCTTTGGATATCATAAATATAAACACTAAAAATTCAAACAAACTACAACACTTTCTCTCTTATATAATAGATACCAAGCTAAGGTCCAATCTAGACCAAATCAGGCAAGAATGTCGAGAAGTCTAAAATAACTCACTACTGGAAATTTTTGTCTATATCATTTCATTTGAGACATGGGGGTAATGCAAATTTGCGCACGGACATTCCATCAAAGAACAGGGGAAAACTTCTCTCATATCAATGAGTGCGGTCTGATTCAAGTTTAAGCTCAATGATAAGGGGCCTCATTTTTATCGCCGAGTCCGAACGGCGTGCCGCAGTGCGACACCCCTTTTTACATGTCATTGTACCTCACAAATGTCGCCAGCATTAGGAGCGATAACCACCGATGAAATATTTTTTCTGATGTTCTCGCAAGGATTCGATCGCAGGCGTTCAGCGTCATAGGCAGAGATTAGCATGGGGACATGGGTTATATGGCACATATATCGAAATATGAGCTGATCTGTACCAAATTCGCCAAGAAATGTAGCGGTCTAGTCAAAGTGTATGTTCCAAATTATAGCGCAACCGCTTTATAATAACTCATTTTACTCATCGATCTATTGTGTGCCTATATTGTCCAATTTGGACATACTCTGCACGGAGGTTGAGTAATAACAACTGACTGTATCAAATAATACCGATATCGGGTAGTAAATTCACCTTTTATGGAACCAAGAACTTACGTCGGGAGATCGATCTATAGGGCAGTTTTATTTAAATATGGGTTGTTACGGCCCAAGCTAGGCATGTCGAGAATATCTAGAGGTCTAACACAACTCACTGTTCAAAATTTCAGCTGAATCGGATAATTAATACCCCTTTTTTTGGACTCAATACCAATCCAATATAGCCATCTGCGAACTTAACCTGCATATCGTAAAAAGTTTCAGCACCATATTTTCATTTCTAAGGACTGTAGAATGACGGACAGACAGACATGCTAGATCATCTTTAAGTTTATGTCGATTAGAAAATATATATACTTCATAGGGCGGAAAATCGTTGGTTCAGAGTGTTGCAAACGGCATTACAAAATGAATAAAATCTAAAAATGGTAACTCTGTTTATGGTTTGCTTTAATAAATAATTTCAATCAAAATACGAGAAATTGAGGTTTGTGTCTTAAGTCTTTTGTTTTTGCAAACAAACAAAATGCTTAAGCCACAAACTTTAACATTATTAACAGCATACATCTTCAAAAGCAGCCTACCGCATAACCGGAAGCCAACTCAATCAATCAAATCACACTTACTCTCAATTCTTTTTCCGTATTCTCGGGACTAGCTTTTTTCTTGCGTTGTTTCTTCATGGTACTGACGGCCTTCTGAAATGATTCCATTCGTACTTTATGCTGTTGTAGAAATTTCTTTTGTTCATGTTGCACAACTTTTGTATCCTTTTCCAAATTGGTTTCTAATGGCACTAATAAATCCACATAAAAGGCTTTAAGCTGTAAGGGGGAATATAGAAAAATAAGATGAGAAGACAGAGTCATCAAAGAGCAACAAAAACGCAAATAATTTCTAAGAAATTCTTGAAATATTTTCAAGCCTGTATAACTTTACCCCACCACAACCAAAAAGGGGGGAGTGATTGTTGTTATCAGGTTCCCCCATCCCCATGTAGATAAAATACATACAATGTTCATTTGTTGTTCTTGAATTTCTTTGTAGACACTGACAACACTGAGCAAAGCCGCACCTGTAAAGCCAACATAGAAAACAATGAGTGAATTAATTGAAAAATCATATTAGGAGAGTCAGCTATGTTAGTTGTATGTTCTATGGGTAGTATATTAGGGTGGAGTGTAAACTTCTTAGTATGGTTAAAATGCTATAAATTTATGTATATCATTTTATCTTCTCAACATTCTTACCTATATCTCCTGTTCCACTGTGTTGAGCATTCATGGCAATTTTCGCTAAAGCTTCATTAAATACACGAGCTGATGTGGCAGCACCTGCATAATAGAGGGACAAAACAAAATCTCAAACACAACACACACTTTGTATTTAAATCCTAAAATAATTTTATGCACATTGATCCCAGGTATTAAATGCAAAACATTTAATCATAGGTTTTCTTGTTACTCAAGTCGTTAGCAAGGCAGAAATTAAAAAAAAAAAAAAAAACAAGAAAAATTCAAAAAGAAATTACATAAACATAAGCAAATCTGTCAAACGGGATGAGCTCACCATGTAATGATTTTAGGTAACCTTTGCCTGCAGTAATTAATTGCCTTGCTCCGGGATTAAATTTCTCCAAGATGTTCTGGAAAGTAGAGAATCAAAACAAAAATGTTACAAGAAATTAGATATGCGTTGATTAACTTTATAAGTTGTTGTTAATAAATGGAATTCAAATGTTTTGTGTGGTATGGTATGTGGCTAAAGCTTGTGATTGTGTGTATGTCTGTCTGAGTGTGTAGCGAAAGGTAATTATTACAATACCCGCACCATAACATTTTGTAACAAAAGACTTATGAAACGAACTTGATTTCTCTATTGATACCCTCTGGCGGTATTAATTTGCTATTGTTTAGCGTTTAACCATTGAACGTCGTAAGGACAGCATTTTAGATCAATTTCAGAGCTCAGCTATTCCAATGTTATGTAAACAAAACAGCAAATAGTTATTTTTCTTGTTGCCAGAACTCTAGTAAGGCACTCAATGAAAGTGAAATTCTACCCGTTCTAGGTAAACAAGTTTGCGGAACTGCTTACCTACCTGACTTGGCATCTCATTAAAAAAAATATTAGCTTTTAAAGCGATAAGGGCCCATTCAGTTAAATATCCCTCTACATATAATTAGCACTAAAGATAATGACCTTTTTAAGAGAGTGATTGTTAAAAGTGTGGCCAAATGCTTGTGTGATCAAGCTAATTTCGCAAATTCTTGTTATGTTTTTGTACACTTGATTGAATATGCTCATAATGGCCATCCTCTGGGGCTTCAACAAGTCTAATGGGGGGATCGTTTTATCTTGAGCGGACTAAAATGTGTATGTATGCAAGTGAATTTGGTATGGGAGTTTTTTACGTAAAGGGCTAACATGAGCTTGGCTTAAAAAATCAATCAGTTTATCAGGGGCTATATATATTTTTATGGACCTTCATTGATAGTAGTTGATGTGGAGTACATAATTTCAATTAAATTTGATAAACATTGAGTCTAACTTGGCTGAAGTAAAGCTGTTGGATTAGTTTATTAAGAAGTAAAGCCCATCAAACGGTAATGCCCTACTTGTAATATAACAATTAAGCAGGCATAGGTTGAGAAAACCAAACTTTGGCGTATCCATGGATTTTTGGCGGTTTTTTTTATGGAAAACCATATCAAAAGAAAGTCATATTTGGCATGGATATAGGAAATATTCAAACAGCTAACCGATCCGAATTGGATTAGACTAGATGTTACATAAGCCTTCATAAAAAGCTCTGTTAAGAAATTTAGTTGTAAAGGGAAAGTTAATCATGTGCCCTTACTAGGACTAAAGACATGGGGGTCAAAGATAGGTAAAGTTTGATTAAAGGTTAGAAAAAGGTTGATTAGATTCACTTAAATTTTGTATACCCTCCACCATAGAATGGAGGTGTACTAATTTCGTCATTCTGTTTGTAACACCTCGAAATATGCGTCTAAGACCCCATAAAGTATTTTTGAGTAAAGCTAGTCGCTTGAAATTTTGCACAAATACGTCTTATTAGTGTAGGTCGGTTGGGATTGTAAATGGGCCAAATCGATCCATGTTTTGATATAGCTGTCATATAAACGATCTTGGGTCTTGACTTCTTGAGCTTCTAAAGGGCGCAATTCTCGTCCGAATTGGCTGTAATTTTGCATGCAGTGTGATGAGTTTGGCGCAAATCGGTACATAACCTGATATAGCTGCCATATCTCCCGATTTTGCTTCTTGAGACCCTACAAAGCCCAATTCTTATCCGAATGGACTGAAATATAACACAATGAATTTTACAATGTTCAGCATTCAATTCATTCATGGTGCGAATCGGACTATAACATGATATAGCTCCAATAGCATAACAGTTCTTATTCATTATTCATTGTTTGCCTAAAAAGAGATAGCGTGCAAAGAACTCGACAAATGCGATCCATGGTGGAGGGTTATAAGATTCTGCCCGGCCGAACTTAGCACGCTCTTACTTGTTTTCTTTAGTAATACAACTGCAGCGGCAGACCAAATCTCTTTTGCAAAACACTCGCCACTAACTCAATTAAATTTTACGAAATTGTAGAAAAATCAAGACCGTGCTAAGTTCGGTCGGGCCGAATCTTTTATACCCTCCACCATGGATCGCATTTGTCAGGTTCTTTGCCCGGTGACCTTTTATAAGCAAACAAAGGATAATGGATAAAACTTGCCAAAACTTTAGCCAAATCGGTTTGGAATTGCGCCCTATAGGGGCTGAAGAGGTCAAATCGGGAGATCGGTTTATATGGGAGCAGTATAAGGCTATGAGCCGATTTATACCATTCTTTGCACAGTTGTTGGAAGTCATAACAAAAGAGCTCAGTTTCAGCCAAATCGAATTAGAATTTCACCGTCTAAAGGTTGAAGACCACGAGATTAAAGATCAGTTTTTAAGGCAGCTATACCCATCCCAACCGACCTATACTAATAGGAAGTAGTTGTGCAAAATTTCAAGCGCTTAGCTTTATTCCTTCTAAAGCTTGCGTGCTTTCGACAGACGGACGGATATGGCTAGATCGACTTCAAGTGTCATATATACTGGGGTCTTAGATCAATATTTCGATGTGTTACAAACGGAATAACGACGGTAGTACACCCCCCTTTTATGGTGGAGGGTATAAATACAGTGTTATCGACGAGAGCTACTGCATTTCATTTTGGCTTATAATTTTAGCCTTGTCATTGAAAAGAGTTTTTGTTTAGTAATCGTTAAGTGGAGCGGACGTGAATAGGACTACATATTATACAAAAGTTTTAAAGCCCTTGTGGACCAGAGTGGCCAGGAATCACCGAGTTGAGCTGGCGTATGCAGTCATCGATATCAGCAATGCAACCGATAGTATTCCACCAAATCATCGGTGGAATATCTGATTAACGAGCCGATCTTGATGTTGCGCTTTGCGTTAGCAGAATGTATTGATACAATAGACAAAGGAAATGTATGGGCTAAGAAAATCAAAATTAAAAAAAGCATAACTCAAACCTTTTCCGTTTCGCAGCGGAAAGCATGGTGGAAGTCTTAAACAAGCAAAACCAAGGGTTGGTCGTACAGAAATGGTAGGTCATCCACAGGGAGGAGGAAGGAACTCTCCTTGTGGTGGGCCTTGACAATGTCTCCGTGACAAATTTCGCTAAGACTAACGGCATGACGTTCTACGCGACCTATGCTGCCTTTTTCAAAATTGGGAAGACTAGGATAGGCAAAAAAACCTCATATTGAGACAAGAGACAGCGCAAGGATAGAAGACTCAAAACAGTTTAACAAACACAGAGCCGACGATAGAACTATCACCGACTTCCTAAAGATGCGAAAGACTAAAATAGTCACTGAAACATAAGGCAGTACAGTGACAGGAAACGCAATGCAGCCTAAAAAACAGGGAGGCCACGATGAGACCATCACTCACTCCCAAGAAACCCATTTATTGGAGGACCAATGATTGAGGTCATCCAGAGAAACCTACACCGGAGCAAGACGGCTACACACGCTCTGATTGAGAAAATCAGCAAGAAAAAGATTCATATTGCCTTAATTCAGAAGCCATTGACGACCAGGAACAGTAATAGCATACCAATTACTCTATGCTAATACTGGAACACGACCGCCACCGCCACCCACGTCGATGCTGCAACGGCTTGTGAGGAATCAAAACAAAAAGGGAATGCAATGCGAACTCTCACCAGATTTCGTGGGGTTGTACCAACATTAATATGCGGGGCCAAGCTCTGGCAGAATTTTTGAATACTAACAGTCGAATAACACTTAATATTGGTAACACCGTTACCTTTGCCAATAGGATTACGGAGGAGGTTTTAGATGTGACAATATGTTCGGAAAATTGTTTCTATGAGCTTCAGGATTGCTCTCTATGGAGAACTCTTTCTCGGACCATCGCTACATTAGGTATGGTCAGTTTCGGGAATAAGTTGAAAACCAACTGAACAAAATCCGGAAGACTACTCAGAGGACGACTTGGGAAAGATACTTTGAATTGTCCAAGCATAGAAGACATTGACGACAATGTCCACCGGATTACGACTTAACTAGTGGAATTTTTCGCAGATAGTTGTCCTCTTCAAGAAAGAAAATCAGACCAAGAAAAACCCAGGGTGAGCGGGGAGATTCGCAACATTGGAAAAGAAGTCCGTAGGCTTTATAGGAGAACACGTCTTAAAAAAGCGGAAGTTTATTGGGATGTGTATTACACAAGAAATACAATAAGATTATCAGAGAGGCAAAACGTGCTTCCTGAAAGATTTTCTGCGAACAGGTCGATAGTGACCTGCTTTTCTGTGAACAAGGTCGATAGTGACGCCGCCATGAGGAAAAAGTTTCTGTCAAAAACCCATGTCCAAACTGAAAAGTTAGTAGACGTAATGGAAGTGAGAGCAGAGACAACGTTGAGGCTTTTGATCAAAACCCTTTTTCCCCAGGATATGACTGGACGCACATCGGAATTTTGGAATGATGAGGTTGATTGATGGCTTATCATTACGGAATTTATGGAAAAGGAAGCCTTGAGGCGCTTCAAACCATTTACGTTAATCGGAGCTGGTCGAACATTTCCGGCTCTACTACAGAAGGAGGCCATTTGCCCACTATTTTCGCAGCATGCCTAGGACTTGCATATGCTCCGAAAGCTTGGCAGGAGACAAGGGTGATATTTATAACCAAGCTCGAAAAGGCAAGTTATGCGACACCAAGGCCTACAGACCTATAAGCCTTACGTCCTTTCAACACAAACCCATGGAGCGTATTTTGGATACCATAATAAAGGGTAGGACCTCCAGCGAAATGCCCAAATACAAACAGCATGCCTTTGTCAAGGGAAGGTCGGTGGAGACTGTCCTGGACGAGGTTGTGCATAGAAAAGAAGAATCCTTCGATGCCAACATGTACACGTTGATGGTATGCATTGACATCGAGGGAGCGTTTAACACACTGATTTAATACTTAGACGAGTAACAGGTAGACCCGGCCTGAACATCAATAACATTGTGTTAAAACTTCTCTACCAAGTTGTGTCGCTATGCGGCACTCCGTTTGGACCCGGCATAAAAAACGAGGTCCCTTATCATTGAGCTTAAACTTTAATCGGACTGCACTCATCGATATGCGAGAAGTATCCCCTGTTCCTTAACCCAATTTCGATAAGTGTTGCGTTTTCGCATCAGTGACTTGGCAAACATTTACATGTATGTATTGGCTGTATGTTACTAACTTATATTGATAACACAATTTTTGGCGGATTGGCCTGACTCTATAGAACAATATAGAAAGAATATTTTTTTTTCAAAAAGTTTTCTGTAGTATTTTTGTTACGATTTTTCATAAAATAAGCCACGGATAAAATATAGTACTTTTTTAAAAACAAGAAAATAGAAAAGTCCATAGAAAATAGAAAAAATTAAAGAATAAATATTTATCTTGTCTGTCCTACCTTTTTTTCCAATCCCGATTTCTCGGGAACCATACTACATACAAACACCGACTGTACCCATGCAGCCGATTGTAAGAACCGGATTGACCCGATGGAATACTTCACCGGTATGGAATGTTCATGGGAAATTTAGTAGTTTGTCCTAGGAGGACTAGGTCTTACAGACTGAATAAACCATATGCTAAGAAACAGGATGATAAATTATGTTTCCCATGACATAAAGATAAGGGAGAAAGTGGCACAGGGCATGCCACATTTTTCGCTACGCTACCTACGGGTGACGACCATAAATAGCCTATTAAGGTTGCATACTAAGAAAGGATTTGAACCTGTCTGCTACACAGATGGTGTTAAAATACTTCTTAGGTATAAGGATTCGAATCAGCCAAAAGGCTCTTGAAGATGACATAGATGAAGGTTTACTAATTTGACGCATCAAGTTTCCACAACTGAACCATTTCGATATCTTGAACAGGAATCTGAATTGAAAGTCTAAGATTCAGCAGCGTATTGAGAAGCTTCACAGATATTGGGCATCATGTAGACGGGCCCTAGGCTCAAAAGGGGGCCTGAATCCGAGGATAGTGCAGTAGTTTTGTGGACTGTTTTGGAAAAAAAGTGCAACATAGGTATAAACAACAGATTCTGAGAACATGAGCGCCCACTAGGGCACTGGAGACTATTCTAGATATCTGACCCATAGACACACGGATTAAGTGTGAGGCACCCACTGGGGTCATGGGATAGGAGAATGGATAGAGGATAGGAGAAGGCCCCACCATCGCGATATAATCGAGGCGGTAGAATGGAAACCTGGAAGGAATGGAAAAGGTTTCCGATCGGATTTCTGAGACGACACTTGAGATCGAGTGTGAGTTTTGGTGCCAGTGGCACAGTCTTGGTTTAATTGAACATTGGTATTGCCATCTGGAAGTTTTTGCTCCACGGATGGCTCAAAGCTAAAGACTGAGATCTGTTTCTGACTGGCTAAATACAATACGGTCTTGCGTAATCCTATGGCTGCCTGTTGTACGCATCGGATTGACCTGGTAAAGTCCTTCTTCAGCAAGGGCGGCCACCTCAGTGTACAACACACCACTACAAAAAAACGGTATTGCAGGTGGAGATCCGGGCGATCAGGGAATGCGTGAGGTTGTATGTTGTAAATGCGAGTACGCCGAGTGTGAACATCTTTACGGACAGTAAACTGGACATCAGGGCAATAACAAACCGGATGTTAAGGTCACGAACAGTCTTTGACTATATTAAAGATATATATTAAAGACTTCTGTGAGGATGGCACGACCCGCATGGTTTGGGTGCCAGACAATATCGGAGCAAGCAGAATGGAAGATCGTGTGATTTGTGCGTAGAACATGTAGGGAAGAAGATGAGATGTTGTAGCAATTTCCCATGTCATTGCCTGGCTATCGCGGCTAACAGACACCAACACTTAGATGGGGACACAATACCATATATGAGCCGATTAAGGGGCACAGTATAGAGAACAATTGACGCCTGACCCTCGATTCCCTTCTCCGATTTTGATAAAATTAATATATTCACTATGCGTCTAAGACCCCATACAGTACATATATTCTTGATCGTCATGACATTTTAATTCAATCTAGCCATGTCCGTCCGTTAACTTTTGAACGCTAACTTTTGAAGGAGTAAAACTAAGCGCTTGACATTTTTCACAAATACTTGTTATTAGTGCAGGTCGGTTGGAATTATAAATAGACTTATTCTTCCATGTTTTGATATATTGGGTTGCCCAAAAAGTGCGGATTTTTCGGATTTTTCATATAGTCGGCGTTGACAAATTTTTTCACAGCTTGTGACTCTGTAATTGCATTCTTTCTTCTGTCAGTTATCAGCTGTTACTTTTAGCTTGCTTTAGAAAAAAAGTGTAAAAAAAGTATATTTGATTAAAGTTCATTCTAAGTTTTATTAAAAATGCATTTACTTTCTTTTAAAAAATCCGCAATTACTTTTTGGGCAACCCAATAGCTGCCATATAAACCGATCTTGGGTCTTGAATTCTTGGAGCACTAGAGGGCGCAATACTTAGCCAATGTGTCTGAAATTTTGCATGAGGTGTTTTGTTATGACTTCCAACAATTGTGCTAAGTATGGTCCAAATCTGATATAGCCGATCTGGGACCTTTACCTCTTGAGCCTCTAGGGGCCGTTATTATTATCCGATTTGGCTGAACTTTTGGCTTTGTTTGCCTAAGAAGAGATACCGGGCAAGGAATTCGACAAATGCGATCCATGCTAGAGGGTGTATGAGATTCGGCAGGCCAAACATTGCACGTTTTTACTTGTTTTTAATAAATTTTTAAAAAGTTTTTAAAAGTAATTAAAAAAGCCACTATGTTTCTACAACAACTAATATTCCCAATACATTAAGAGCATTAAACGAAGAAAGGTGGATTTAAATGACTTTGACGTAAAATCGGACCTACTGTTAAAAATACTAAGTTTATCGCTATAAAAGTATTTTTATACCCTCCACCAAAGGATGGCGGTCTACTTTTTGGAATTCTTGAGCCTTTAAATGGCGCAATTCTAATCCGATTTGGCTGAAATTTTGCATGAGTTGTTTTGCTTTGACTTCCAACAACTGTGCCATGTATGGAGTAAACCTGGGGCTTGAAAATTTCCAAAAATACTTCCTATTACTTTTCACGGTTTGATATAGCTCCCATATTAACCGATCTTCCAATTATATATCTTGAGCCTCTAGAAAGCGCTATTCTTATCCGTTTAGGCTGAAACATTACTATGACGTTTTCTATGACACTCAACAGATGCGCCAAGTATGGTCCAAATAGGTTTAAAACCTGATATAGCTCCCATATAAGCCAACCTCCCGATTATACTTGTTTAGCCTGTAGGGGGCGGAATTCTTAGCAATATAGCTCACATATAAACCGATCTCCCGATTGCAATTGCACTTCTTGAGCCCCACTTCTTGAGGCGTAGTTCATGCCTGAGTGGGCTGAAATTTTGCAAAACGACTTCTCCTATGACATCCAACATACGTGCCAAATATAGTCTGAATGGGTCCATAACCTAATATAGCTCCCATATAAACCGATTTCCCAATTTTACTTCTTGAGCCCCAGTAGCTCTTAATTCTTATACCTCTTGGCTGAATTTGTCCGCAGTGACTTCTACTTCTCCAACAACATCTAAACCAAGTACGGCCCGAATCGTTATATACGAGAACCCCGATATAGCTCCAATAGTACATGAATTATTATCCATTATCCTTTGTTGATCTAGGGTTGCCCAAAAAGTAATTGCGGATTTTTTAAAAGAAAGTAAATGCATTTTTAATAAATCATAGAATGAACATTAATCAAATATAATTTTTTTACACTTTTTTTCTAAAGCAAGCTAAAAGTAACAGCTGATAACTGGCAGAAGAAAGAATTCAATTACAGAGTCACAAGCTGTGAAAAAATTTGTCAACGCCGACTATATGAAAAATCCGCAATTACTTTTTGGGCAACCCAATATAAAGAGATACCGGGCAAAGAGCTTGACAAATGCGATCCATGGCGCAGGGTATATAAGATTCGGCAAGGCCAAACTTAGCACGTTTTTACTTGTTTTTATTATAGAAATCTGACTCCTAAGAATTTTAAGAATTTTTCTTTTGAGTTTTCGACAAGCCAAGTTTCCTACAAAACATTACCTTATATGACGCGGAAATTTTTTAAATATCTAGTTCTATTCGTTTACTTTACGACAATCTTAATTTCACTAGGATACCCCATTCTTGACTTGAGCTAGAATTTTCCTAAGTCTGCTCTACTCTTGGGTATTTTTCTACCCATTCGTCGTTAATTGGTTAACGATTTTGTTAGTTGCATGGATTTTTTTTTTGTGTCAAGATCACACAACAAGCCGAATAGAGGCTTAGGTGCAAATTGATATTCGCACCCTCTTTTCAACCTTACCTTACTTAACCTAAACTGTATTTTGGATCATTCTATCCACCCTTATTATTTATCGCAAGATCCTGGGGTTCATAAATATTTTTGCCAAAACATCTCTAATCACCCGAAAATTCCCACGGTTACAAATTTGCAGGGAATTTTCGGCAATCCCATAAAGAGAAAAACTAAAACACAATCAATATTTCTGGTGAAATTCTTAGCACACCAACATTTTTGTTCGTTCAACTCAACAAACATTTTTCGGGTCACATGTCATGCCTAAGAATTCGACCTTAACATCTGTGCCAGATAATCAACTACCAAAACGATGTTGAACGCATAAAAACACCAAGATGCAATGTAATGCAACACCAAACAAAAGACTTAAGCAACAAACTGAGCCCTGCTGTGACATAAAGAATGCAAATGAACACACCTTCCTTCCAATTCAATCCCAGAGAGTGCACAACTTTGTTGTTATTCAAACAACCGCAACTATTTAATAATACAAAGCAACCGCAAGAAGAAAATAACAAACAAAAGATAACTTGGAAAATAATCTACGCATAATGCACTTTTAAGAAAAGTCAAGGAAAAGAAAACGAAAATAAGAAGCAAAGAGAAAAGTATGCTAGTATCTCAACGATGAGGTAAAAAACACAAAAAAACGGGAATTGGTACTCCTTAGGGGGGAAAAGGTTTACATAGGCACTTGCAGCTCCCAAAACTAACCGCATTGTCGACTTTTTATGTGTCAAATGCAAAAGCAGCAAACTATAGGGTTTCTCTGGCATGCCAACATCACCACCACCACCCAACAACAATTGGGGCGATGACAACCACAATGCAGTGGCATAAAATCCATTGCCCATGCCAGGCAACAACATTAGCCTACTTTTGCCATAACGTAATGGCAAATCACAGGGAGGGCATCAGTCCACCATGCACTACAGCACTAGCACACATTCAATTTTAATAGTCACCATTGCCATTTAAGGCATCCATAGCTATGGCCAAAGCTCCAAACACACGATATGGGGTTCTAGCAAGAAGATTGTAAAGAGGCCTGACTGCCACATGGCAAATGTTGTATAATATTCGTACCCCCACCTGTATGTTGGTGTCCCCACGAAGCTGAAAAATTGAGGTTTAGCTCTCTCGCATTGCCCATTGATGTCCAATAGCTAAATCCACTAGGCCAAGAAGTAAATGTTAGCTAGTTGCTGTTGGCCCCTGTTGAGTAAGTGAATGAATGAGTGGTACATTGCCACTGTTGTCATGCTTTGTTGCTGGGACCCCATAAGGAAGCCTTTCAAACGACTCTTTTTTTTTGCAATAATTTCGCTTAAATGCCACCACTTAAGTATCAGTTTAACTGTTATGGCCGAATGAAAAGTTTCAGTCTATTCAGTCTCCACAGAAGACTGCAAAATGTCCATCGTTGTTGCCAGCCAGTTCAGGTCACTCATATTTACTTGGTGCTCAGTGTCCATCTGCCAGTTTGTCCGAATGTCTGTCTGACTAACTCTTGGTTTAGCATAATTAATGTGGTATTTGCTGTTGGTCTTATTCATTTTCTTTTTCTTTGTTTTAATTTTTATTTTCCTAATTCTTTACCCACCTTAATTTCTTTTTATTTGCATTTCTTTTTGTTTGATGTGTTGAGTATTGAGTGATTGAGCAGTGCATTTTTACATCGCTCCCTGTTTGCGGCAAAAATTATATATTTTTCTTGGTTTTAAACTGTTTTTTGCGCATGAACTAAGTTTGTTTTTGATAAATATTGTATTGCAATATCGATATTGTTAAAATGCCACAAACCAGCAGGCGTAGTATCGCAAATAAGCGTTTAGTTTGCAGTGAGTGTAAACTAGAAATTGAAGAAAACGAAGGAACAATAGATTGCGATAATTGCAACAAAAGCTTCCATGCAGTTTGTACGAAGTTAAACAAAAAAGAATTCAACCACCTATTAGTGCATGAAGAAGAAGAATATGTGTGTCATATCTGCGATGGAAACAAAAGAAACAAAAATAATAACCAATCAGCCAGCAACCAAAAAAACAACAACAACGCATCCATAACAACTGAGCTAAATGCAATGCGAGAAGAGATGAGAAATCAGCTGAGTGCGATGAATGAGACCATGAATTTTATGTCGAAGCAATATGATGACATTTTGAAGAACGTAGCGGAAAACAAAAAGAAAATAGAAATTGTTCAAAAAGAAAATAAGGCGTTAAAAGCTGAAGTCGAGGTTTTAAAAACATCTGTTAAATTTCTTAATGACCAAAGGGTGCAGAATGATTGCGTTATCACTGGTGTGAAGTCAAATGCAAACCAGTCGGCTGTGGATACAGTTGTTAAGCTTTCCACCGATGTTGGTGTTGCAATGCAGCCTGCAGCAATTGCTGATGCTTATTTTTTGAATGGAAAAGGAGGCAGTCAAACAGTAGTCGTTAAGTTTAATTCAAAAAGTGAAAAGTCAAAACTTATGGCAATTAAACCGAAATTAAAGGAACAAGAGGAAACCAAAAACATTTTTGTGAATGACTACTTAAGCAGAGAAACAATGAGCCTATTTAAATATGCAAAAGCTTTGAAGAGTGTGGGATTTAGAGCAGTGTACACAAGTGGATCTAGAGTTTTTGCTAAAAGAGGAGAGTTATCTAAGCCGAGATTAATTAAAAATGAAGATGATGTCGATAAATTATTACGTGAATCTGCAACATTTAAACCAAATCAACGACGTTCGGTTCATGTTCAAAATGTTGATGAGGGTTCAGATAATGACTATGAGTCGCCATCCTAAAATTGGTAGATATTTAATACCTTTTTCTTAAATTTTTTGTTTAAATTAATTTCTCTATTTTATAATGTCAAATAATTATTTTTCAAGCATAAATTCTTTCAATTCAGCAAGCAATTTAAATATAAATCATTTTAATATTTTATCTGTGAATATCAGAAGCATATCGTCAATTGCGAAATTTAACAAATTTCGGTCTTTAATTAGTAGCTTACGTATATTACCTGCAGTTCTTGCTGTTCAAGAGACTTGGTTTAGTAGCGATGTTGCACAAATTTACAACATACCAGGCTATAAAGTCATACATTGTTGCCGATCCGACGGATATGGTGGTACTTCGGTATTTATAAGGGAGCATCTACAAGTTTTAGACGTACAATGTGAAAGTTTGGGTTTTATAGATTCTATTGTTTTAAAGCTAAGTGACTTTAAAATCCAAGGGAAACCTCTTGCCATCGTCTCGTATTATAAATCACCAAAATGCAACAGATTAAATTTTATGAATTTTTTGGAGAAAATACTAAATTTGTATGCTAGAAATCCAATAGTTTTTTTCGGTGATGCGAATATAGATGCACTCGATGTGTCTTTTGATGATGTTTCCAATATGCTGCTAAATTTTGATTTGAGAAATTGTCACACTTTGGTGACGCGGCCCCATAGTAACGCAAGTCTTGACCATGTTTACACCAATGTTAGAAATCCCTTAAGTATTTATTCCGTAGAATGTAATTTGAGTGATCATAACATTATATTTTGTGCTATTGATTCCATTTATCAGATTCAAAACGCCGTACAAAATGTTTTTTCTAAATGTGATTATGAAATGTTAAAGAGATCAGCCGAAGGAAGTTTTGGATCATTTTCCTGCATCGGTGACCCATCGGTAGATGCAGAAAATTTGATAGGGCACATTCAATTGGCGATTGATAACTCAACGATTTCAAGAGATCGCAGTACATCACTTAGATCTAAAATATCTCCTTGGCTTAATGGGAATTTACTCAAACTGATAGAATACAAGAATCGACTACTGAAACTAAGAAGAAGGGATCGGAATAATATTCGTATAAATAGTCAACTGAAAGGGATAAGCAAAGTTATTCGAAAGGCCCACAAGGAATCTATGAATAATTATTATGTTGTTAACTTAAAAAATTTCCAGAATGATTCGAAAAGAACTTGGAGATTCTTGAATGACACTTTAGGGAGAAATTGTGAAAAGGACATTAATTTTGCTGACAGTGCTGGTAATTCTTTGGACAATGATCTGGATAAAGCTGAGATAATGAACCAACATTTTTTGAAGTCAGTTCAGGACTTGAAACGTGCAATTCCAGTTGAACAGTCTGATCACTTTAATTCTTTGGGTACATTGGCACACTACCAATGTTTATTCACACTGCGTTATACTACTCTTGAAGAGATTGAAATAGAAATATCAAATTTATCATTGAATAAAAGTTGTGGACATGATAGGGTCTCCTCAAAGGCGATAAAGGTATGTACTAGGAATATCGCGCCGCACCTGGTTGACATATTTAATAGCATGGTTGATACGAAAATGTATCCTGACATTTTGAAAATCCATAGGGTTATTCCAATACCAAAGGGGAAAAAAACTCTAGGTATTAATAACTTCCGACCGATATCAGTGTTACCAGTCGTTAATAACATTTTTGAAAGGATTATTGGTCGTCAAATTTCTATATACTTCGAGACCAATAATATTCTATGTGACAATCAGTTCGGGTTCAGGAAAGGTTGTGGAACCGAGGAAGCGGTAGTCAATGTCCAAAATTATATGTGTAATTTATTGGATAAAGGTAACACCGGCGTTGTTGGTATTTTCTTCGATTTATCGAAAGCCTTCGACATGATTGAACATGACATTCTTTTGGGAAAACTGGGATATTATGGTATTTGTGGCAATGAATTAGAATTGTTTGCTTCTTATTTGCGAAATAGGAAACAATTTGTTCAGGTACAGGACTGCAAGAGTGAACTGGCTTCAGTGGATTATGGAGTGCCTCAAGGTAGTGTATTAGGCCCCCTACTGTTTTTGACATACATAAATGACCTGAATAAATTACAATTGACCGGTAAATTATTTATGTACGCCGACGACTTGTGTTTGTTATATCCGTATAAACTAGAATCGACTGCAAGGTGCTATATAGAGCGTGATGTTGCACTTGTATTTGAATATATGCGAATCAATAGACTTTTTATTAATCGGTCGAAAACGAAATTAATACGCTTTCGTCCTCAAAGAAATTTTGAGCCAGGATTTAACATTAGAGTTGACGGTCAAGAATTGCAGGAAGTTAACTCGATAAAATATTTGGGTATCTACTTGCAATCAAATCTCACCTGGGACATGCACATTAGATACCTAAAATCGAAACTGTCTTCCGTTATTGGTATATTGTTTAAATTTAGGTACGCCTTTGATCACAACACGAAATTTCTTTTATATCAATCCTTAATTCAAAGCCAACTGAATTATATGGCAATTATTTATGGATATAGGCAAAGTTCAGAGCTGAGGTCTTTGCAGCGACTCCAAAATAAATCTTTGAAATGTGTGGCAGGCGTGCCACTCAGTTATCCGACGCGTTCTTTATTTTGCAACCTTTTTCCCAATGTATTACCTGTACATGGTATTTATAAATTCCAAACAATTCTTTACGTTTACAAATGTTTGAACAACATAGGTCATCATACAATTTGCTTTAGGAGAAATCAAAATTCATTTAATACGAGAAATAATCAACTTTTGCGAATACCGTTATGCCGCACGGAGACAACAAAGCAACGTATTGAATTTTCCGGCTCCAACGAATTTAATAATTTGCCAAATGCTGTTAAATCATGTACTAGAATTTCTATATTCAAGATGTTGTTAAAAGAACACATTTTATTGAACCTTGACAATCTTTTGTAAACAATTCGGTAATAAACTATGCTTCTGGTATATAAATAATCATATAAAAACTCATTTCGTATAACTTTGCTTCACTATATATATACGCAAGATTTTCTTTTGTCTTTAAAATATGTATAAACATAAAAAAAAAATTTTCATTATTTTGTAAGAACCAGCCAACTAGCCTCTGTAATGCCTTTTGGCGCTGAGGCACTAATATAATTTTGTAATAAATATATTTAATGAATTAATAAACAAAAAAAAAAAAAAAAAAAAAAAAAAAAAAAAAAAACCCTTCTTAGGGTTATTAAAAGGTTTCTATGTGATTTGAGCTACACTTAAATCACTAGACGTTGTGGTTTGAGAAAGAAGTGAAGTGGGAAGGTTAGGTTAGAGGGAAATCTACGTCAGAATATTTATCTTTAATTGTTTTCCATTCTATGCCCTTAAGCTTGTTCAAGTCTGGTGTAG
Organism: Stomoxys calcitrans; assembly: GCF_963082655.1. Lineage (NCBI taxonomy): Eukaryota > Metazoa > Arthropoda > Insecta > Diptera > Muscidae > Stomoxys > Stomoxys calcitrans. The sequence continues at coordinate 70,884,395 of NC_081552.1, read as the reverse complement.
TATACACATCCAAGTGCCAGAGTCTGTATGCTGTGAAAGCTCGGAATTGACATCGGATATGGTTTAACATCACGTCATCCTTCTCACATGCCATACACATGCTGTCACTTGCCTATATGTCCTTTAATGATACCGAAAGCTAAACTAAGCTCCACACTACTTCCACTCATTACAAGCCTCGTCTTCTCATGATCCTGATTTACCCGTTGGATTTCCTTTATGCGTTTCGCCCTCCCCGCTGTATCCTGGCACCCAAACAATGCGGATCATGCTATCCTCAGAGAAGGCATAGGAAGGAGATTTCTTACACTGTTCGTGACCTTATAGTAATGGTTGTTATAGCTCTGATGGCCAGTTTACCGTCCATAAAGACGTTTATACTCGACGTCCTCGATTTAACACAATACCACTTCCCGCATTCCGTGATCGCTCGGATCTCCACCTGCAGGACAGTAGTCGGAAACAGATCTCAGTTGCTGGGTCCTCAATGTAGAACCCAGGTCCCAATTCTGTTGCATGATATTTTAGACATCGAAAACGTTCTATTGAGGAAACATGGTGCATCAAAATGGCCCACCTTCGTCTTCCTCGTGAACAGCAGCCAGTCGTGTGCCTTTTTTAAGACCCATTCGGCCTTTCTGCATAGCTGATTCAGATCCTTACCCCTTAGAAATATTATAACATCGTCTGCATAGCAGATAGGTTCAAATCCTTCCTCAGTCAGCATCTGTAATTGTAAGGTTATTTATAGCAGTGGCGATACATTGCCCCCTGTGGGGTGCTTTGTGCCACTAACTCCCATATATATATTTATGTCATGGGACCCTCAATTTTTCCTCCTGTTCCTTAACATATGGTTTATGCAGTCTCTAAGCACCTGGTACACACGGTACAGGTCTAAGAATTGGATCAATGTGTCAGTCCCCACATTGTTAAACGCTCCCTCGATGTCTAATTATACCGCAAATGTGTACGTCTTGCAAAACCCCGTACAGGGCAGTCTCCACCCACCTTCCCATGACATAGGCATGCTATTCGTATTTGAGCAGTTCGCTGGAGGTCCTACTCTTTATCGTGGTATCTACAATACGTTCCATGGTTTGAAGTAGAAATGACGCAAGACTTACGTACGTAGGGGTTTGGTGTTGCATAACTTGCCTTGCCGGGCCTGGTTATAAATACCATCTCGCCTCCTGCTAGGTTTTCGGTGTAAAATCAAGTTATAGGCAAGCAGTGAAAATAACAACAAGATAAAGGACAACAAGGAAGTAGGAGCCGAAAGGTTACCAGCAGAAGGGTTTGGCTTCAGAGCCGACGCGATGATTAGTGTTATGATCAGTCATTTGGAGAAAAATCTGAAAATATCGAGGGGTTTTACACATTTTTCAAAGAGCACCACGAGGCCGCAATTCTCATAAACTCTCATAATGCGCAACGTATGCAGCAATTCCAGGAAGTTTTCGCAGTAGCTAGTACAGCGAAGATTATTACGCCTAAGGTTACATACAAACCTTTGTATATTCAGCTTTGGTTAGGTCGCCTGAAGGACTATCAGGGTTATAGCGGCTAAATGAAACTCATATCTAGGTCATAAGGTGCGTTCTTGGGCATACAGTCGCAGCAGACAGAGAGAAGACAAGGGAGCAAAACTTTCCTTGGCTTCGGTAATAGACATGTTTTGTACGCAATATTATGGCGAATTTGTAAATTGCTCCAAAGAAATATGGTTTCATCCTGGTATCATACAGCAGACTACGAGCAGAAAAAGGAGCTGGGTATAGTCGAAATATAGACATCCTATTGTCTATGTCAAAATAGACGATAACCAGATGCAAACCAGTTAAGTGATCGTTTGTCTCGCATATGCCTTAGACATGGTAACACATACCGAAGGTGTCATGTCATTAACGTCCTGGAAAATGGCTATCATTTTGTTGGCTAATGGCTATAGAATGCTGGGATCTTTTTCAGGTATTAGTATAACTAGGGATGAGCACTGCTATGTTCAGACTTTCTTCCTGTCATACAATTCCTTTACTTTAGTTGGCCATTACAGAACATTAATTCTTCTAGCCGAACGTGGAATAGATTTTTCAGCGCCTCGACCTTCTGCGCTTGTTCTCCAATCTCTGACACCCAGTACCGAGATGTCTTTTTCCATTTGGTCACTCCATTGGAGTTTTGGTTGTTGTGAGCGTTTTGTGATCTATCTTTCGTCCCATTGGTTGTAATGAATATCTAGATCCAGGACCTCTGCGACTAAGATGGCGTGTGCCCAGAGGGATCTGGGCTTGAGACGAGTGGGTCTGGCTGGGCAGTCGTGTGATCCCAGGTCACAATCGGCACACACATTCTGCGCGTTGTTATCAATCTATGATCGTAATTGAGCCAGAACTACTTTGGTTTTCCGGGAGAAGGCAATTTCCTAAAGTGCGATGGGTGGCCGGCATTCTCCAAGGACAACATTCACCCGGTAGCTATTCACAGCATCTGCTACCGTGTCTGCATGAATGTTGTCCAGACCCGCTTGATCTTGTAGCGCTGAACCTCGCGCTCTAGATCAAGTAGATCCACCTTGAGGCTTCTGCGCAGTAGATATCTACCCACAAGAAGGTGTTTTGAATGGTTTCTGCGATAATAGCCTAGAAGGTATGTAGTTATGTCTTTACACGGGCAGGATTTTTGTCTCCTGATGAAGGTGATCTACGTGAGAACTGAGGAGACAGCCCGTGGCAGTTCTAAGAGCGACACTCACACAACTAAGGAAACCACACTGATGCTGCATAACTTACCACTAACCGGCCAATTGCATTATATGTGTTTAACAAGGTCTCTATGTTGTCTGGAGGGGGTGGAATAGAGGATAGGTAGAGGTAAAACAATGCCGGAGATATTACCCCGCTTTATGGTTTTGACTTCTTATCTCTAAATTGCACAACCTGTTTGCGAACACACTGATAATTCGTGATTCAGCGTTTCAGGCCTGGCTGGAGGGACCTGTCGGCGATATCCTCAAATATGTCGAATGCTTTCGATAGGTTCGGTGTTACGGGCTGATTGAAACCACGGCAAATGTGTGCGATGAAATCCATGCTGATGCTCGGCGAATGGAAATTCTCCATCGAAGCTCGGGAGAAGGAGTCTCTCAATCGTCTTGGCTACTGGTGAGAGAGGGGAGATCGGTTTGTGCGACTCCCCCTTGTTCGGGTCCTTTCCAGGCTTCAGTAGCGGGATCACTTTGTCCATCTTCCAGTCAACGGGTATTAAAGGGTGCTTTTTAGCTATTATCTTTTTGGCAAAACTGGTTTAAACAGCTCATGCACGTTTCGTGTTTTGTTTCACTGTCAAACATCTTCAGTTCGGTCTATAATTTAACCATTAATCGTCTTACAAACGAACTACGCTTGCAAATTAGTGAATTTCATTATCAAAATGCGTGCTATGTTAAAGAAATTCATCTCGCGCTTCACAGAAGCATAGCAAGAGCTACCAATGCATCCAGAAAAAGTCACAGTTTGGTTGGTGGCTGTGAATGGTGAATGTGGTTTCAACAAGACGGTGCCACATACCACACGGCACGCGTAACAATAGACTTTTAGTTCACGTTCGGGACCGGTCAATTGGCCGCCTAGATCGTGCGATTTAACGCCTTTAGACTATTTTTGGTGGGGCTATGTTTAAGCTCATGTCTATACAGACAAACCCGCTTCAATTGACGCATTGGAAGACAACATTGAATCAATTATGCGTAAGATAGCGGTCGAAATGTTGGAAAGAGTATGGCAAAATTGGACTAAGCGGATGGACCATTTGATGCGCAGTCACCGTCAACATTTGCATGAAATAATCTTCAAACATTAAATTATATGGACCTTACTATCAATTCAAATAAAGATTTCATGAATTTTTCTGAATTTTATGTGTTTTTTTAAGACTTTACTATAGCTCTTGAAAGATCACCTTTTATAAGAGTGTTCAAATACAGGGTGAGGACAGCTGTAAGATATTCAATTCCAGTTAGATCTGTATCCTACAGCATCGGTGTAAAGACTGCTACCGATGACATTTGCAACCTCTTTCACGCATCACAACCGCTGAGTTGTGATGCGTTTAACTATGCTATCGTCGTCATACAGCTCCTGACTTGGTGACAGCTCGGGGTGATTTGGTGAATGTTGAAAACCATGGAAGTAACTGTGGAACATTTTTCTCCACCGTTAAGTTTTAGTCTTGAATTTGCCACATTTTGATGTTAAAGTCACTTCAGTTATACTAAAAATTTTATGAACTTCGTCTGTTGAAAAGGCTCTTTTGGCTCTTTTGCGCAAAAATTCAAAACTTCTTTTAAGCCAAAAATACTTCGTTTATAGCAAAAGATAAGTTTTTACTGGAAATGATGATTCTTTTGGTTTGATTATATCTTGTGTCTCTTGGCTGGAATAAACTACATATATGGTTTCACATTAAGAAATATCCATCCTTAGTATTCGTTGAAAATTCTTGCAATTTTATTGCGTCCCAGCGTTATTCGTAAAAGAAGTTTACTTGTCGAAAAGTTCGTTTATGGCTAATGAAGAATTTTTTTGCATGTGTACACTACGCGCTGAGAGAACAAACTCATTCATCTGCCTATCATTCTATAGGCAGACATCAAAATGAAGTAATGGAGATCAGAGCGATCAGATTTATTCGTTTGTATTCGGTTAGTATTGCTTTCTGTAGGTGCTCTATTCAAAAAATATTTGGCACTAATGTTGATAGTCGTTACATAATACCAAGTGCTTAATTTCATCCTCACAGTAAAAGCTGCCACAGCCAGATGCTCATGAAGTCAAGTCGTTTATGTAGAAGCTATATCATGTTATGAACGCAATAAAGTCGTAGATGTTGATAGTCATGGGAAATCGTGGAATGTGTTTATATGGCAGCTATATCAAAACAATATTTAGAGAGTTTTAAGTTAACGTGCCTTCGATAAACAGATTGACGGACAAGTATGTCAAAATTGACTTACACGATCTTCATACACTGTAGGGTTCCAAATCGATACGGCAATAAACTCTTAAAGTAATACTACAAAAATCACTTGAATTCCCCTAATGTTATAATAAGCAAAATAAATCTATTATTCGCTTTACATGCTATAGGGCATTCTTTTAAGCTCATGTTAGCTTTTCCTTTAAATTGCTTCCTCTTTATTATTTCATGCTATTTTTACTGGAGCCCATTCTCATAAATTCTATAGTGTCCATGGTCAGTTCGTGCATATACACAGCATGTGCGGTTAGTGTCTTTATTCAAATGCAAACAAGTAATAACCACCAAGGATTCTGATAAAAATTTATACAAACTAAATTTTGTTGAAGGGTTAGTTAGAAATCGGGAGATCGGTTTATATGGGAGCTTTATCAAATTATATTCCGATTTGGACCGTACTTGGCAAAGTAGTGGGAAGTCGTAACAGAACACCACATTCAAAATTTCAGCCAAATCAGACAAAAACTGCGGCTTGTAAGGGCTCAAGAAGTCCAATCGGGAGATCGCGTTATATGGGAGCTATATCAGGTTATAGACCGATCCTGACCGTGCTTGGCACAATTGTTGGAAGTCATTACAGAATACTGCATGCAAACTTTCTGTCAAATCGTCCAAAAATTGAGGCTTCCGGGGGCTCAAAATGTGAAATCGGGAGATCGGACGGACGGACATGGCTATTTTAAATCAGACGTCGAGACGATCAAGAATATATACACTTTATGGGGTCTTAGATGTAAAGGGTGATTTTTTTGAGGTTAGGATTTTCATGCATTAGTATTTGACAGATCACGTGGGATTTCAGACATGGTGTCAAAGAGAAAGATGCTCAGTATGCTTTGACATTTCATCATGAATAGACTTACTAACGAGCAACGCTTGCAAATCATTGAATTTTATTACCAAAATCAGTGTTCGGTTCGAAATGTGTTCAAATTTTGACAAATTTTGTTCAGCGATGAGGCTCATTTCTGGTTGAATGGCTACGTAAATAAGCAAAATTGCCGCATTTGGAGTGAAGAGCAACCAGAAGCCGTTCAAGAACTGCCCATGCATCCCGAAAAATGCACTGTTTGGTGTGGTTTGTACGCTGGTGGAATCATTGGACCGTATTTTTTCAAAGATGCTGTTGGACGCAACGTTACGGTGAATGAACACATTTCGAACCGAACACTGATTTTGGTAATAAAATTCAATGATTTGCAAGCGTTGCTCGTTAGTAAGTCTATTCGTGATGAAATGTCAAAGCATACTGAGCATCTTTCTCTTTGACACCATGTCTGAAATCCCACGTGATCTGTCAAATACTAATGCATGAAAATCCTAACCTCAAAAAAATCACCCTTTATATTTCGAGGTGTTGCAAACGGAATGACTTGATTAGTATACCCCCATCCTATGGTGGTGGGTATAAAAACCAATTGGGTGTATATATTTTTGTACAGGACTCTTGCTACATACACCTGTCTGTTTAAAGGCCTTTTGTCATGTTTTCTTCTTCTTCTTCTTCCTAACCAAAATAAGTCCTAATTTTAGGCTATATTTTGGTTCATGTTTAAAAGGGCATGCAATTACCTTCTCTATGTTGAGCATTACTTTTTTTAAAAGTGACACGCAATAGATAAATTTTCATATAATCAACAGTCTAATATATGGAGGGTATGAGCAGAGAGAGAGCGAGAGAGGTGTTATACGGCGACCATAGTATTCAGTTTTGTGTGTTAAATACATTCAAATGCATATGAATACTGGATGGGCATGTGAGAAAAAATGCCCACATTTGTAACGGAAATCATGAAAACTCTGTTTTTCAAATAACAAAACCCAAATCCATTGGGAGGGGAAAACTCTTAGACAACTTATGAAGCAATGTTGCATGTTTGCCTTGCAATATGCACCAACACAACAGCAAAACAAACTTTAAATTTCAACTTTTTAACATGTTTTTAGTTCATATATCTTTCTTGCGAGCAAGAGAGATAGAAAAAATAAAATGTTTGTTTGGACGTGTTTATCTGTGAAAAATCCTAATGTGATAATATTTCAAATTTATCCAACTAATGTCTGACTTCTTCATATAAAACGTAAATGTATTCTTTACAAAAGATGGGGGAGGATTTTAATTAAATTAGCCTAAGTTTAGAGAGATAGAAATGGCGTGCCGCGCCATGACAGGGAACACTTATAGGAGAGCCTACTACATGTAATTAAAGTAAATTTATTTGTTTCAAAACAAACAACACTTATATTACATGGAATAAATTATATAACTTAACAGTTAACTCCTGCTACTTTTCAAAGTCAAAATTTAAAATACAAAGCCTTATAACATTTTATACTAATACACCTACCTTACATAACAAGTGGACGTTTTAGACCTAACGGTATGTTTGAAAATCTGATCGATGAGATGAGGGAATAGAGGGTCCTATATCTCGGAACATCGCTATTTTAGATTTAATGTAGCACGACAAAGGCCAAATTCGCACACGCAAAAAAAAAAAATAAAACGTTTGGGATACTTTTACTACAAACAAAATACTTTTATTACGAGGTTTGGCTTTCATTGTAACCGAGTAACGTTTCGCATCAACATATCAAACGTTAGCCATAAACGTAGTATTATTGAACGTAACTAACTTTGTTAATCACAACCATTTACCAGCTTCGTCTTCGGTAATAGGACCTTGGTTTTTTTGCAAAACCTAAAACTTCTTAATTGCAAAAGGGCTTCGATATCCGCAAATGATTATTCGTGTATTGGACCAATAATTATTCTCTTACTAGAGAGAAAGGGTGAGTATTTGAGCGTATAGATTGGTGGTTGGAAAAATGCGCATTCTATTGCACATTACTTTGTACGTACACAAGAAAATAATCCCAAGCAGATCCATGGGCTTGCAAATAATTGCTATTGTGTGCTCGTCACTGTTATAGACACATTCTCACACCCAACATTTTTTCCTTTTTTGTTATGACTGAGCAAAGAGCTGAGAGTGTATTGAGCAACTCGGAAAAAATTTCCTTTATGTCAAACGAATTATTTTTTTGCGTGTTAGCCTTCGGAATAAGGTAAAAATCTAATGTACAAAGTTTAGAAGACTGCTCTGAGTAAGACTTGGATAGGATGATTTTTCATTGGCCAAGGATTACGACTTTCATAATGGGGGTTATCGCAGATAGCCCCCACTAGTCCTCTTTGAGAGAGGAAGCCTTGGGGAGCTTTCAATCCTTTAGGTCACCAGAACCTGACTACAGAAGGAGGCGCTCTATCTAATACCCCATTTGGCTACTTTATTCACATTCTGCCTAGGGTAGTGTTCATACTCGGCAATGCCAGTTATACGGCACTAAAGGTATAAAGGACTATATTCTTTCAACTTAAAAGACAGAACGCACAGTGGACACAGGCAAATTGCTCAGATAAAAACAGTATGCCTATGTCTCCACTATACCCATAGAAAAAGCCAAACACAGCGTTGAAAAATTGACCATTGTTGGTTCATAAAAGTTAATCAACCACAAAGCAACAACAGTTTTTGTGAACGAAATGTCCAAAGGCGATCGTGTGCTGTCCACGTGTAGTGATAGGGGTTTTTTTCATAGATTGCAAAAAGTTTTTGTGTGCTTCAGAGAATCGAACCAGTGTTCCATGCATCCCATGATTGTGTGTTTACACTGAACAACATTTTGGCCTAATTTTAAAGATTCCAGCCAAAGATTAACACATTGCTTTTTGTCTGCTGAAAATGGGAAAGCAAACATTACCGCTGTTCCAGCAAACATTTCTCACTGCTATTTCAACTATCAAAATCTGCTGTTAAGAGTACACAAGTCTGCTGAAAAAAATTGTATGCTATTTTTTATGGCTGCCTGTTGTTTTAATTTATTTATTATTTTAATCCATTGGTATATATTTCGAAATGTGGATGAGCTAGCTCGCACAATGTGCACATGACTGGCATGGACTTTTGTAACTAAATTTAAATAAACAAGTAATCCATCGCCATGGATTCTGCTAAAAATTTATACAAAATAATTTTATTTAAAGGGCATAATTTTATTCTACATACCAAACATACCACACTAGGAACCGAACAACGATGATTGAGAGACCGGTGTACATGGGAGCTATATCAGGTTATAGACTGATTTGGACCGTATTTGGCAAGGTTGTTGGAAGCCATAACAGAACACCGCATGCTAAATTTCAGCCAAATCGGAATGTAAGGCCTCAAGCAAAATCGGTTTATACGGGTTTATAGACCGATATATCGGCTTATAGACCGATTTGAACCATCCTAGGGACAGGTGTTGAAAGTCATAACAAAACTCTACATGCAAAATTTCAGCGAAATCGGACACAAATTGCGGCTTGTACGGGCGCAAGAAGTCAAATCGGGAGATCGGTTTATATGGGAGCTATAGCAGGTAATAGACGGATTCGGATCGTATTCGGCACAGCTGTTGGAAGTCAAAACAGAACACAGCAAAGTCATAACAGAACAGGGGCTCAAGAAGTCAAATCGGGAGATCGGTTTATATGGGAGCTATATCAGCTTAAAGACCGATTTGGACCGTACTAATTACAATTGTTGGAAGTCATAGCAGAACACCAAGCGCAAAAATTTCAACTAAATCGAACTAAAATTGCGGCTTGTAAGGGCTCAAGAAATCAAATAGGGAGATCGGCTCATATGGGAGCTATATCAGGTTATAGACCGATGTAGACCGTACTTGCCACAGTTGTTGGAAGTAATAAGAGAACATTACGTGAAACATTTTGGTCAAATCTGACAAAACTTGCGGCCTCAAGGGGCCAAGAAGTCAAATCGGGAGATCGGTTTATATGGGAGCTATATCTAAATCTGAACCGATGTGGCCCATTTTCAATCTCTAATTACCTAAATCAATATTAAGTATGTGGGCAAAATTTCAAGCGGCTAGCTTTACGAGTTAGACCGCTATCGTGATTTTGACTGACGGGCGGACGGTTTCGTTCGTTCGTTCGATTAAGAACGACGAGGGGGTCTTAGACGAATATATGGAGGTGTTACAAACGAAATGACTAGATTAGTATGCCCCCATTCTATGGCGGTGGTTATAAAAAGGTTATTGAAAGTATACATTCAGTGGTGATTATACACATCCACTGAGAAACAGATTTACATATGTGTTCTACTTTTATATCCTAAACCACTGCTGTGTTATTGGGTATTATAACTTAGTGCATTTGTTCGTAACACCCAGAAGGAAGAGAGATAGACCCATTTATAAGTATACCGATCGACTCAGAGTCACTTTCTGATTTAGCTACAGGCATGTTTTTCGGCCTAGAGACGAAGCCTCTTGAAATTGGAACAAAATCGGTTCAGATTTGGATATAGCTCCCATATATATATGTCCGTCCGATTTGCGGTAATAATGAAATTAAATGGTTATTTGTTAACCGATTCTCTCGACATTTGGCCGGAAGGATTTTTTTTTTTACTCTCGACATTACTGGTGAATCTCATACAAATCGCTTTAGATTTAGATATAGCTCTCATATATATATTGGGTTGCCCAAAAAGTAATTGCGGATTTTTCATATAGTCGGCGTTGACAAATTTTTTCACAGCTTGTTACTCTGTAATTGCATTCTTTCTTCTGTCAGTTATCAGCTGTTACTTTTAGCTTGCTGTCTCACCCGATTTTCACTCCTAGAACCTCAGCAAGCGCATTTATTGACCAATATTACCAAAATTTTGTACAACGCTTTCCTCGATGCCTACAACAACATCTAAGAAGTTTGGTCTAACATGTTCGTCAGATTTTGGGTAATTTGCAATAATTTTGTCATATATCAACCAAATTTATTACAGTTTAAACATATTTGCAAGCAATTTGATTCGGATTCCTCTGCAATCCATCAAATTTGGTTCAGTATTGGTTATGGTTCCCACTTTGTACTTATAGGGTAGGTGTAGGGTATTATAAAGTCGGCACCGCCCGACTTTTTCCCTTCCTTCTTCATCAGTCATTTTCAGCAAACAAAAGACTTGTCAGCAGTAAGCCTGGTACTCTGAAATTGCAGAACTAGTGCTATAACAGCAGTAAAATTAACTACTAATATTCAGCAGACAGTGTTTGCTATTTTTAGCAAACTTTTTTCTATAAGTGTAATTTTAAGATTATCAATTTTTTTTAAAGGAACATTCCCTTTGGCGATCAAAACTTGAAATTTTAGTAAATAGGAAATTATATTTAAAGATAGCATCTTTATGTTAAATTTTTGGTTCTTTGACTCATTTTCATTGCTAAAATCCTACAAATAAGCAACAATTTTAAATGTTAGACCAACTTTTTCAGTGTGTATGCAATATTTTAAGAGTTATTTGCTTTGCAAACACATTCTGCTGGGATGATGTTCACAACGGAGGCCACTGTAGCGCAGAGGTTAGGATGTCCGCTTATGATGCTGAACGCCCGAGTCCGAATCCTGGCGAGAACACCGGACTCCGCTATAAAAAGGAGGTCCCTTTTTATTGAGCATAACAACTTGAATCGGACAGCACTCATTGATTTGCGAGAAGTTTGCCCATGTTCCTTAATGGAATGTTAATGGGCACTTTTGCCATTTGCAAGTGCAAAACGGCCGGGACCTGAAACAACAACGCCCGACAATGACCCATTGGTACTAGAACGTGCCACGTATTTTTTTTATCAGTGTATAATAAGGAATAGATAGATAAACTATGGATGGCATGACATAAAGACAAGGGAATGAGAGGCCCAGTGGGCTTATTATCGCCACTGTAATGGATGACCACCATAAATAGTCTATAACGGATCCGAATTGAAGAGCGATTTCCATTGTCGATATTACCATTCGACAGAGCTAGAGCGACCTAAAGACATACAGATTACGTATGGAGCTACTGCTGCTATTAGACTCAAGGCGATGGAAGAGTGAATTAAGAATAGCATCAGGTTATACCATTGCAGGATAATCAAGGGGACTATAGGAGCCCTGACTGAATTGGAGAAGTTCGGATTGGATATCTGAGACAGCACTTAAGGTTCATTTTGGAATACTGGTGCCAACGCCGGTATTTTGGGTTTGACGTAACTTTGGTATGATGCGCCCGATCGCCAAAACACTTCCCAAATCTGATATATTTACCGACCATGGCAATACGGGCCTAGAGATTTTCTCCAGATTTTACTGCAATTTCTCACAAGGACTTCCATTCCGACATCCAACATCAGTACCAAGTACGATACAAATTGGTCTATAAACTGATGTAGACCTTATACAAACTGATCCCTGAATTAGACTTCTTGAGCCCTTAGAAGCCTCAGCTTTCATCCGATTTGGCTGAAATTTTGCACAAGGACTTCCGTTCTGACAGTATCGAGTATGATCGTAATTGGTCAATAATCTGGTATACCACCATAATTGGCATAGCTAAGCGAATCTCTAGCTACCCCCTATATATACTGTGCTCCCGATTATTTAAAGGGTGATTTTTTAAAAGCTATAGGAACGTTTTTCAAAAAAAAAAAAAAAAAAAAAAAAAAAAAAAAAAACGCATGAAATCTTTATTTGGATCGATGGTAAGCTCCGTATAATTAAATGTTTGAAGATTATTTTATGCAAATATTGACCGTGACTGTGCCTCAAAAGTTCTATCCGCTTAGTCCAATTTTGGCATACTCTTTCCAACATTTCGGCCGGAATCTCACGAATGCTGTCTTTCAATGCGTCAATTGAAGCGGGCTTGTCTGTATAGACATGAGCTTTAACAAAGCCCCACAAGAATTAGTCTAAAGGCGTTAAATCGCACGATCTAGGCGGCCAATTGACCGATCCCGAACGTGAAATAAAATGTTTACCGAACTCGCGTCTCAATAAGTCCATTGTTACGCGTGCCGTGTGGCATGTGGCACAGTCTTGTTGACACCATATGTCATGCAAGTCAAGCTTTTGCATTTTTGGCAAAAAAAAAAAGTTGGATATCATCTCACGATAGCACCTACAGTTACGTTACGATTTGCATTATCTTTGAAGAAGAACGGTCCAATGATGTCACCAACCCATAAACCGCACCAAACTGTAACTTTTTCTGGATGCATTGGTAGCTCTTGCAATGCGCCTGGCTGATCTTCACTCCAAATCGACAATTCTGCTTATTTATGTATCAACTGAGCCAAAAATAAGCTTCGTCGTTGAATACAATGAAGCGCGAGATGACCTTCTTTAACAGATCACGCATTTTGATAATAAAATTCAATAATTTGCAAGCGATGGTCGTTTGTAAGACGATTCATGGTTATATTATAGACCAAACCGAAGATGTTTGACAGTGAGGCAAAACACGAAACGTGCGTAAGCTGTATAAACCAGTTTTGCCAAAATACCACCCTTTATTACCCGATTTTGGTAAAATTAAGGACTGTGAGCTATGTTAAACCCCTTCATATCCGCTCGGAATACGATACAGAAAATATAATATTTGAATAAAGCTGCCATGTATATCGATATCCCGATTTACGGTATTGACCCATTTATTACCTGATTTTGTTCAAATTTTGAACAGCGAATTGTGGCGAGTTTGTTCCATATCGGACCAAATGGTGATATAGTTGCTGGATATTCATAATGGTGTATTTTTTCACCGGCTGTTGTTGTTGTAGCCACAATTGTATATGGAGGTAGCGATCCTCGTCAAGCTTCGAAGGTGAACAAGGCCATTCAGGTCCATAAGTCCATTATGGCCATTAGTTATTTAAAGACGCAAATAATTCGCCTTGTCATATCGAGAATCCTAAGCACTCAAGCACCCGCAGTGTATGCCACCTGGCCTCTCATTGAGACTCTCCACTCGATATTGCTGATTGTTCGCGACTGGAATTTCAGTTACTCCGTATACCCAGGTGGTAGGAATCTTAATTCGATTTGACATATCGAGAATCCTAGGCACTCAATATTTAAGCAACAGTCTATGGGTGAAGCGTGACAAAAAAAATGATACGAATCGGTCCATATAAAAATGAATTTGTGTTTGTTTGTATGTTTGTTTGTTTGTGGGTTTGTAAATTTGTTTGTTCCGTATAGGCTCAAAAACGGCTAAACCGATTTCTTTGAAATTTTCATAGATTGTGGGGAGTGGTCCGGAAGGAGCAATAGGCTATAAAATTTTTTGATATCGCATTGGGACAATATGGGTATCAAATGAAAGATATTGAAGAGTAGAAAGCGAATGTGGTATAAAAACTCAAGTATCCAAGGGGTAGCCCAAGCCCAAAAACTGCTCCAAATAGACATATTGGATGTATATATCAATATAGGACTCAAATGAAAGGTATTCGAGAGTAGACTACGAATATGACATAAAAAACGAGGTCCAAGTAATTGATAGTAGACTCATCCCCGATAAGCTCCCCAAATGGGAATACTACTCAATCATATCTTGATGAAACTGAAATGATAGGCATTTGAAAGCATATTACGAATATGACATTAAACTTTGTGTCCAAAAACCTAGGTGGTGTTTTACCTCCTAAAATCGCCTCCTATAGGTTATTTGACCTACCAAAACAATGGGGAATCAAGTGATAGATTTTTTGAGTTGAGTGCGTCATTCAAATTTGTGCTCAAGTAGCAGTGTGGCGCACAACCCTTATATAGACGACCTCCACCAAACGGCTGCATACACCAATCATGACAATATGAGGTTAAGTTAAAGGTATAAGGTTGTGTACTGCGAATCTGATATCATTATTGTGCTCATATATCCACCTCACCCCAAAACAGTCGATCAATTATAATGACCTAACGGGAGACTGTGTGATTTAATTATTGTGTAGGCCGCCATAGCCCCGAAATCATAACATTCAGCATGAAAGCAGGAGTTGCAAACCTTAACGATAAGGTTGCAACTATTTTTAGCTCACCGATAGACGAGACCAAACGACGTGTTGCTGGACAATACTTTTTTGTTCAAGAGTTTTACACGGTAAGAACTATCGCCACCGCACCAAATATATAGACTGGCAAATTAGTTTTTTTACCACAGAAAATCGTTTAATATGGCAATTTAATATGATTTAGAAACAAGTAAAAAAGCGCAAAATGCGGCCGGGTCGAACTTTGGATATGTAAACCACTTTTCATCAAATTTTTCATACCTTATGTCCCATAGCAGTATCATCGAAATATGTTCCGATTTGGACCAAATATATATAAAATAACAAAATAGTGATCTTGTAAGTAGCCGATCTGAACCAAATACGACACGGATGTCGAAAAGCCTAACATAGGTCACTGTGTAAAATTTCAGTGAAATCGGATTACAAATGCGCCTTTTATGGGGCCAAGACTTTAAATCGAGATATCGGTCTACATGGCAGCTATATCCAAATCTGGACCGATTTGGGCCAAGTTGCAGAAAAATGTCGAAGAGCTTAACACAAAGCACAGTCCCAAATTTCGGCGAAATCGGACAATAAATGCGCCGTTTATGGGCCCAAAACCTTAAATTCAGAGATCAATCCATATGGCAGCTATATTCAAATCTGGACCGATCTGAGCCAAATTGAGGAAGGACGTCGAAGACCCTAATACACTGTCTCAAATTTCAGCGACATCGGACAATAAATGCGCCTTTTATGGACCCAAAACCTAAAACCGAGATACGGGTCTATATGGCAGCTTCCAAACCTAGATCGATCTGTGCGATATTGCAAAAGTATGTCAAGGGGCTTAACTTAACTCACTGTCCTAAATTTCGGCGACATCGGACAATAAATGCGCCTTTTATGGGCCCAAAACCTTAAAACGAGAAATCGGTCTATATGGCAGCTATATCCAAATCTGAACCGATCAGAACATTTTTTGCTTTTAGATCCTTCCTATACCTATATTTTAATTTTCTTTATTCAAAGGACTGATAGGTTGTCATAACAAAGATACATGCTGATGATTATTTTAATCTTTTCAACATCCATGTTGTATATGGTTCAGATCGGTTTATTTTTATACCCTCCACCATAAGATGGGGGGTATACTAATTTCGTCATTCTGATTGTAACTACTCGAAATATTCGTCTGAGACCCCATAAAGTATATATATTCTTGAACGTCGTGAAATTTTATGTCGATCTAGCCATGTCCGTCCGTCTGTCCGTCCGTCCGTCCGTCTGTCTGTCGAAAGCACGCTAACTTCCGAAGGAGTAAAGCTAGCCGCTTGAAATTTTGTACAAATACTTCTTATTAGTGTAGGTCGGTTGGTATTGTAAATGGGCCATATCGGTCCATGTTTTGATATAGCTGCCATATACACCGATCTTGGGTCTTGACTTCTTGAGCCTCTAGAGTGCGCATTTCTTATCCGATTGCGATGAAATTTTGCACGACGTGTTTCGTTATTATATCCAACAACTGTGCCAAGTATGGTTCAAATCGGTCCATAACATGATAGCTGCCATATAAACCGATCTGGGGTCTTGACTTCTTGAGCCTCTAGAGTGCGCAATTCTTATCCGATTGGAATGAAATTTTGCACGACGTGTTTTGTTATGATATCCAACAACTGTGCCATGTATGGTTCAAATCGGTTCATAACCTGATATAGCTGCCATATAAACCGATCTTGGGTCTTGAATTCTTGAGCCTCTAGAGGGCGCAATTCTTATCTGATTGGAATGAAATTTTGCACGACGTGTTTCGTTATTATATCCAACAACTGTGCCAAGTATGGTTCAAATCGGTCTATAACCTGATATAGCTGCCATATAAACCGATCTGGGGACTTGACTTCTTGAGCTTCTAGAGGGCGCAATTCTTATCCGATTTGGCTGAAATTTCGCAAGACGTTTTTTATTGTTACTTTCAACAACTATGTGAAATAAAATACAAGTCGGTTCATAACCTGATATAGCTGCCATGTAAACCAATCTGGGATCTTGACTTCTTGAGCCTCTAGAGGTCGCAATTATTATCCGATTTGCCTGAAATTTTGTACGACGGATTCTTTCATGACCATCAACATACGTGTTTATTATGGTCTGAATCGGTCTATAGCCCGATACAGCTCCCATAAAAATCGATCTCTCTATTTTACTTCTTGAGCCCACAAAGAGCGCAATTCTTATTCGAATTGGCTGACATTTTACACAGGTCTCCAACATATATTGTAATTTAATTGTGGTCCAAACCGGACCATATCTTGATATCGCTCTAATAGCATAGCAAATCTTTTCTTATATCCTGTTTTGCCTAAGAAGAGATGCCGGGAAAAGAACTCGACAAATGCGATCCATGGTGGAGGGTATATAAAATTCGGCCCGGCCGAACTTAGCACGCTTTTACTTGTTAGATATAGCTACTAAAAAGACCAATGTTTTGTTATACACAATTGAACAATGATTTGTACCTATTAGTATTTGGTCCAAATCGGATCATATTTCGATATATCTGCTATGAGATTTGAGGCATGCAATTTGAAAGGTGGTTGAGGATTTTGATGAAAGGTGGTTTACACATATACCCGAGGTGGTGGGTATCCAAAGCTCGACCCGGCCGAACTTAACGCCTTTTTACTTGTTTTTCACTTCATTTTGTTGTTGTTGTGAACCAAACTAAAGATTTTCTTTAAAATCTTTCTTACTCACAAAGCTAATATTTAAATCCTACATGTGTATAGTTCCCAATTGTTTTTTTTTTTTTTTATATAAAACATACATATCAATTGATATGTTGAAGTTGTCAATCACGCTGCACACGGAAATATTTAAGATGCTTTTTCCAAAACGAATCCCAATGTCTTCATTTGTATTCCAAACAACGATGCGAACAATGCAAACGCCTGTGTTTTATTGAATTGTCACGCGGACTTTAATGAGCAGTCATTAACAATTGCCGCCAATATGTGAAGTAAAAATTAAAACAAAAATGAAAAAAAAAAATCTATAAACAAACTAACCTTGAATCATCTTTACAATAAATACCTTAAATCAAAACAAAAATAATGGAAAACAAAAAATTTTATTATTTGAAAAAAAAACCGTATGTCGGTTTTTAATTTAAATAATTCCCACGCCTTGGAGGCAGCTAAGTGAGATGCCAAGCAATTGTTGCTTATTTTGCATTTGTTTTGAAATTTTTGTTTGTGGAATTGCCTCCAATAAATATCTGTGTGGTAAATACTTGAGTCAATAGCAAATGAATGCCTACGATCTGAGAGCTTTGAAACAGAAAACAAACTATCAAGAAGTTAAGGGAACAAAGGCAGCCATAAAAATGAAAATTAAAATGAAAATTAGTATAGAATTTCATGGCTCAAAAAGCAAAAGAGAACGAACTACAAAAAGCCAATATTGTTTGGGGCTATGACAAAAAAATTCCTATAGAAGTAAGTCATTGTAGAGACTATCAACGAGATAAACTTTTAGCACTTAAATGTTAATGAGCCGGCTTTAAGCATTACGAATATGAACACCAGATGGTGCAAGGCATGGAGGAGGCGAGACAATTGAGATTATTTTGCTATTTTTTTTTTATTAAGAAAACACGAGAGAAAAAAAAAACAAAACACCAGGCACTTTGTGTATGAACGAACATTCAAATGAAATTGTTGGCATGGTTTTGTTGAAAACATTTTTTGAATTTTTGGCGAAGGCACAGCCACCACCGCCAGTCACCTGCACAAAGGCTAGCTTTTAGTTAATGACAAAGTCGAAAACCAATTTCAATATTCACAAAAATTTGTTTGTGGTGAATTTTTTCTTAGAGATGGCTTTTATACAAATTGCGTTTTATGTTCATACTGTTTACAGTTTTGAGTGTTGTTTGTTTGTCTAAAAACACGACAATCTTAACAAAATAGTCATTTAAATTTTATCACCACTTGTGGTCTTGACGAATTACCCAAGAAGCCCAGCCCAGCCCTGCCCAATGTGCTTGTCACTTTAGATTCGTGCTTTTTTCTTGTGTTTGGTTGTTTTTTTTTTCTTTATTACATTCACACATGCCATGAATGCAATTGTTTCTTTCATTCACTTAAGACCCCTTCCGTTGCCAAGGGGTTAATTGTTATGATGTCACAACTTAATAATAAAATAGAAAAATAACGAATGTTAGTGATTGCTTTTGTATATGCTTCTGTTCAATTGCAATTTAATGTAAATTCCTTACTGCTTTACAACGAATGGATGTAAGGCCATTGTTTAGGAGATGAATGAAAAATGACTCAGTTGGAATATTTAAAAAGATGACAGATTGTAGATAATTAATGTTTAAAGAAATAGTAAAATCGTTAAATGTTTAAAACATTGTCCTGTGTGGGGATGAGCCGGCCCCCCAGAAACGTCGACCTGAAAATAGTTATCAGCATAGCGCCCCACTCTCAAATATCTTTAATTTGAGCCCTTTAATCGATAAATATGTCTTGTTTGGGGTGGGGTAGGGTGGCTCTCTCCACACTTGGGCCTTCGTTGGTTCCTTGGTTCTCCAATCGAAGTTTGTTTACAAATTTCCGGAATAAGCTAAATGCCAAATGATTACAGTTGTGAGGTCTAATCCATAAAAGATTTCCGTAAGACGTCGTTAAGTGCTTTAGCATAGAAGACATTGATAGAAATGTCAACAGAATACGGCTGCTATATAGAGGTCTTCCGAAGTTCTAGTGTCAAAAACGTCTCTTAAAAAAAACCGGAACATTGGTAGACGACATGGGTTAGCGACATGGGTTAGAAAAATGTGACTACGAAGTACATAACGAAGTTCTTGTTGAAACCCCATTTTCTGCTGTCGAAATCGGAACGAAAAGAACCAGTTGCTTAAGGATCAATGTTATCTAAGAGTTCGTTGTGAAGCTTTACGACTTTAAAGTGACTTGGTGACTTTATTTATGATGGCTTTTTTCGGTCTTATTACAAAGCCGATCCCAAAAGAAGACGACCCGATGGCGGCTGTAGTATGAAAATCAATACGAGTGCTAAAACATACTTATGTTTCCAAGTTTAATTTCGGCATCAAGTTTTTGTTACTTGTAAACGATCTCAGTGCATTCCTTTTTAAATGCCCGAGTAAAAAACATAATTTATATGGCCTATATATACTTTATATAATTGGATGTAATTGTACCCAATTAGATCTGATTGGATACAATCTTATTCAGTTAGATACAATTGTGTCTCGAACTTTTCCCAGATATAAACAGATCCAATTATAATCAATAATATTTATAACTAGCTGACCCGGGCCCGCTCCGCTGCGCCTTCTTTTACTTTATATGGAACAAAAGTTTCCTTGGAATATTTATTTTCGACAATTAAAGATTTTTTAGTGAAATAACATTCTACGAAAATAATATATCGCTTGACTAACAGTTTAACAATATAAGTGCCTTTATCTGAATCCCATATGATCTTTATTGGTCTACGAATTTAAGTTTGGATATAAGGTCTACTCCCAGATACTTGGCCCTGAACAAATATCAGTATCGTGCTCTTCTCTCAAATACCATTTATTGAAACCCCATATTGCCATTGGCTTAAGAGGAGTTTACAGGATGAGGCGTCCCCCAAACACATGACCCTAAAATAGGTTATCATATGGATATCAAATTCGTATTCTACTCCCAAATACCTTTATTTGAGCCCCATATTGCGATGGTCACTAAAAAATTGCTGTGTGTGGGGATTTTGGGAAAGGGGTAGACCCCCAGAAATTTGGTTCCGAAAATGGCTATCAATTCTTACTCTACCCCTCAATACTTTTCATTTAGGCCCACATTGTCATGGTCGGTAAATATGCCCGATTTAGGGGTGTTTTGGGGATTGAGGTGGTCGCCCATACACTAAGCCAGGAAAATATATCAGCAACGTGTCTATTTTCATATATCTACAATATATATCATTTATTTGAACCCCATATTGCCATTGGCCTCAAAATTGGATAACAAATTCGTTTTCAAATCTCATTTAAACTCCTTATTGTAAAAGTCAGCAAATATGTCCGGTTTGGGGTATTGGCCCTAAAAACTATTGGCCCTAAAAACAATATAAATATTTAGTTCCACTCTCTTTAAGACCCAAATTGTCTTGGTGAGCAAATACGTCCTATTTGGGGGTTGTTAAGGTGTTGGGACGTCCCCTAGACAGTTGGTCCCTAATGTTGGTAACAGATACGTGGTCTACTCCCAAATACCTTTAATTTGAGCCCCATATTTCCATAGTAGGCAAACATGACCGGCTTGGGGGGTGTTTTGGGGGATGGGTGGGCACTCAGTGAGTTAGCCTTGAAAATATATATCGGAGTCGTGTTCCACTTTAAAAACCCTCTTATTTGAGCCTCATATTGCAAAAGTCAGCAAATACTTCCTATTTGGGTGGTGTTGTGGGGGTGGTGTGGCCCCATAGACACTTTTCTCAAATTTTGGGTCCGCCCCCCCTTCAGATATCAAAAAATGTAGTACCCTATTTTCACCACGGGATCATTATGCACCATCTGTGAAAATTTCAAGAAAATCGGTTCAGCTGTTTCTGAGTCTACAAGGAACACACACACATACATACAAACAAACAAACCTACAAACACAAATTGATTTTTAGATATAAGAAGAAGATTGAATCTTCAATTTAAAAAATAAATTGCTTTTGTTTTTTTTTTCTATTTAAATATTGTTGTTGTCTATTAAACTCTTTTTTACCGTTTTTTTTTAATATTTGTGCTAGCTTTATTTTTTGCCGCCAGTGGAGTTTGAACATGGGTCCTCAAGTTTGCTAGTCAGGTGCGCTTCCAACTCAGCCAACCACTTGCTTATAATGTGTGCGGCTAAAGGTAAACAAGTACAATTGGTCTATTTTTATACCCACCACCGAAGGATGGGAGTATATTCATTTTATCATTCCGTTTGCAACACATCGAAATATCCATTTTCGAGCCTATAAAGTATATATATTCTTGATCAGCGTAGAAATCTAAAAACGATCTAGCCATGTCCGTCCGTCTGTCTGTTGAAACCAAGCTACAGTCTTTAAAAATGGAGATATTAAGCTGAAATTTTGCATGTTGTATTCTATTTTTGTCCATAAGCAGGTTAAGTTCGAAGTTGGACTATATCGGACTATATCTTGATATAGCCCCCATATAGACCGATCCTCCGATTTAGTGTCTTAGGCCCATAAAAGCCACATTAACTATCCGATTTTGCTAAAATTTGGGACAGTGAGTTGTGTTAGGCCCTTCGACATCTTTCTTCAATTTGGCCCAGATCAGTCCAGATTTGGATATAGTTACCATATAGACCAATCCGCCGATTTAGGGTCTTGCGAGTTGTGTTAGGCCCTTCAACATCCTTCTTCAAATCGGCTCAGATCGGTCCACATTTGGACATATCTGCCATGTGAAACGATCTCTGGATTTAAGGTTTTGGCGCCATAAAATTCGCCTTTATTGTCCGATTTCGACGAAATTTGGGACATTGAGTTTCGACATCCGTGTCGTATATGGTTCATAGGTTTATTTTTAGATTTGGGGCACAACACATTTTTGCAAAAACGGAAATTGCCAAAATTCTTCTGTTACTTTTAAATTGCTACAGATATCTTAATTTTTGTTGTTGAAAATTGTGGTCGCTGTTGAGTGCAGGAATCGACCCCTTGGTCGGTGACGTTTGGTCACAAAGTCAGAGCTGAATTTGTACTGATTGCCAACACACTATTTATAGGCCCATCCTAATCTTTCAAAGCGTTCACAATGTTGTTGTCTTTGCGAATATCTTAGTTCTATAGTGAATGTTTCGGCGAATCAGCGCTAGTTTTATGATTTCAACAGATTTCTACGTTGTTCCACTTGTAAACTTTTTTCTTTCTTTGACCACCAAGTGATGTCAAATGACCCAGCGGCAAAAGTAGGTTAGGTAAGGTTGAAAAGAGGGTGCGAATATTAATCCGCCCCATGCCACAATGGACATACATCTAAGCG
Source organism: Stomoxys calcitrans (assembly GCF_963082655.1). Taxonomy (NCBI): domain Eukaryota; kingdom Metazoa; phylum Arthropoda; class Insecta; order Diptera; family Muscidae; genus Stomoxys; species Stomoxys calcitrans. The sequence continues at coordinate 70,861,387 of NC_081552.1, read as the reverse complement.
CTCTAAGAACTATAAAGTAACCTCTAAGAAGAATATTTTAAGTTAGAAATTCGGTGCTACTTCCTAAATTGTTTTCAATACCACTCCCCTAAGTTGGTTCATGTCTGGTATTGTGTCTCTACCGGTATCTGTTAGACGCGAAAGCCGGGCAACGACAAAGGAAATGCTCCAATGTCTCATCATCTTCCCCGCATGCCGTCACTTGTCGCTCCGATTTTACATAAGTGAGCTCGTAGTCCTATGTGTCCCGTTATGATACCAATAGCTGTACTGACCTCCTTCTTGCTCCCTTTCAGTAATAGCCTCGTCTTCTTACGATCTGGATCCCCCATAGGATTTTTGCCGTCTTACTGACCGTTTCGCTGTTCCACAATGTTGCATGCGCATTTGTCTCCCACTCCTTTAACTCGAACTGCATCGACCCGAAAGGCTTCGGGTTAACCAAGTTCATTGACGGTAGTCCTCCGGCCTTCACCGCCAAATCGTCTGCCCTTTCATTTTCCCTTACTCCGTTATGGCCCGGCACCCAAACGATGCGGATTTTGCCATCCTCAGAGAAGGCGTTAATCTCCTTTTTACACTGCAAGACTGTTCGTGACCTTACCGTCCTGGTTGTTATTGCCCTTATGACAATTTTACTGTCGGTAAAGATGTCCACACTCGACGTCCTCGCGTGAGCAGCACACCACTTCACCCATTCCGTGATCGTCCGGATCTCCGCCTGCAGGACCGTATTATGGTCAGACCCTGGGTTCTCAATGTAAACCCCCAGGCCCACTCTGCCCTCTAGCTTTGATCCATCCATATGGCAATACTAGGGTTTCGTCAATACAAGACTGTGCCGATGGCAGCAGTGCCTCGCACTCGACTTCAAGGTTCATCTCAGGTATCCGATCGGAAAAAAGCGGCAAAAGTAAGTGTAATATTTTATTTTGAAGCAAAAAGACTTTGATTTCATTCAATAGCACATTCCCATTATTTATGACAAAATTTAAATAAAAGTGTTATGTTATCAGCGATATTTTTGTAGTAATTGTGTGTTTTAATATGGGTACTTCATCAGGGTTTTAAAATTGTGTTTCCGAATCCTTAAAATTTTTCATCCCATTGCTGATGTAATTCAAATAATTTATAATTAAACATTACTTATTATTCTTTGGAAAAGTTTTTCAGACTAAAAAGCAAAATATTTTTTCTACAGATAAAATTTCAATTAAAATAATAAAACGAAAATTTAGAGAAAATTCATATAGAATTATATCCTAGAAAAATATTTATAAAATGTTTTTCGGCAAGAAAATTCTATAAAGATTTTGGCTTAAAGAAATTGTTAATAACAATAACAAACATTCTATCTTTTGAAAAAAATAAATTGCGATGCGGTCTTTAAAAAAATTGCATTAATCCATTAACTACGAAAAATACTCAGGAAAAATTCCAGCTCAAGTTTGGAAAGAGGTATCGTAATGAAATTTGGATTAGCATAAAGTGAACGAGTAAAACCAGTTACAACAATTTTTCCCATCATGTTTTGGAGGAAAATTGGCTTGTCGAAGATTGTGTGCCAAAGATCTCAATTTAGGAAAATGGAGCTTGGGACAGATAAACATAATTAAAAGCCTTCAAAAATGTTTATGCAAAATGAAGTGTCGCAAAATGCAACATTTTTGAGGTTAGGTTGTCTTGAGAGAGTTTTTTGCTGCAATTTATTCCTCTATACTCCTTTGTCGAACGAATGTGGGCCAGGTCGGACTGTATTTGGATAGTGCTGCTATATAGACCAATCTCTGTTCTCTATGGGTAAATGCCTTTTGGGTTTTACCCATCTCCTACCTCTATTCATGTAAATATTGGTACAACACAAAAGAGTTCATATAGCAGAAAAGGCATTTTAAGATTTCATTTCCCCTTTCTTTATAAATAAGATCATGAATCAAAAAAAAAAAAAAAGATTATTTATCTAGGCACCGAAATAATTTAAGTTTTTATGAATTCATTTTCAACTTTTGGGCTATTTACTTTAAACGTATGGAGTTATGATCAATACTCCCTTTATTTTGAACAGAGCGAATTTTGGGAAAAATTCATTTAATGAAATATTTCAAAATATTGAAGCATTAATTAAATAATTTATTGTTAAGAAATTTCGAGAATTGATTTCAACACAACTCTATACGTCAGGCGTTGGTTTCTTTTATGGACTATATCTGGTTTTCATTTTGAATCTCATAATGAATTTTTAGCAAACAGCAAAAAAAAACTTTGGACGAGAAACAATGAAGAATTATATCAATGTTTTACATTCTGTAACCATATTACATTTAGAAAATAAAACTCCCATATATCACATATTACCAATTGTTAACACCAACAATCACATATTGATCAAATAAAAAAAAAAATATACAAAATATCTCACGTTTTTGAGAATTGGAAACTTTGTTAGTAAAATGTTTAATACTTTTGGATTACTAATGTAAATAAATTATTTGCTTTATAATATAACATAAAAAGTTTGCATTCTTTAAAGAAGACTGAAAGAACAAAATTTCAGCTATTTGTAGCGCAATATATATATAGACCAAGATATAATTATATCCCAGGCCAGATATAATTATATATAGCAACTATAATTATATCTGGCCCCATATCCAATTATATCAACGACCAGATATAACTATATATAATTGGATATGGCAGATCTATTTGGATCTAATTTGATCCAAATGCCATTGAAATTTTGCGTTTTGAAAATATTTTTTTAATGAGATTTTGTATCGCAGGACAAAATTTGTTTAATTATTTTAGTGAAAATTTCACTTTTTAGTTTTTCCATATTTATCCTGCATAAATATTAAATATTATATATTTTGAATAAACTGAGTTTTCGAACACTTTGAGAGCCCAGTTCAGGAAAAAGTTGGTCCATTAATCACCTCAGAAACGTACGTAGTATGAAACAATTTTTAAGTCCATAGTTTAACTATTGTCTGCACAATTTAAAATCAATCTACCCAATATGGTCAATATTGGAAAGCAAATGACCCACAATAAGAAGTATCTACGCAAAATGTTATGTGGATAGCCTCATTTGCTGCGACGGTATCGAGATTTCGTCTACCTGTTGAATGGACGGACAGATATGGCTACATTGACTTCGAAAACTCAGACGATTGAGAATATTTATTACAAATATTTAGAGGTGTTACAAACGAAATGCAGAGATTTTGAGGAAAAAATTACATTTGGTCTCCATTTACAACCATCATGTGATGTCTTCATACTCATCATCATCCTCCTCCACGTACTCTTCATCCCAAATTTTGGATAAAAATGAAAATTGGAAAAAAATCGTCATAGGTGAATGTAATTTATTTGTTTTTTACGCTTCCTTAATCTACTCTTTAACACCTTTCATTTGGTACCCATATTGCCTGGGTTAATGAAGGTCCAAAATCCTCCAGATCCCGAAGGTTCTTCCCAGGTCCATTGTTTTTTTTTTTTGTTTTTACATATTCCGGAGTCTGAGTCGGAATCGAGTCAAAATTGCTCTGATTGGGGGAAAAAAATATCCCAAATTTGTCGTGCTTTCTTTATTAGATCACATCTAGCGCACTATCTGGGCGCAATATTCACAGCGTACTAACGATTGACATCATCATAAAACCCCCACTGAAATCTATGGAGTGGATAGAGTAGAATACGAAGAAGATTAGAGTGAGTTGCACCAATATACACAACACGCATATTACTCGAAGGGGACCTTTATCAAGGGCAATGCACTTATTAAATCTTTTGATCAGTGCCAGGTTAACCAGGCTCTTAAAGACTGGATAAGCCACATGCGAAGAAATATATGAACAATTAAAAATGTGTTAAGTTCGGCCAGGCCAAACCTTGGTACCCTACCACCATAGATTCTGCCTAAAATTTCCACAAATGAATTTAAATGTAGGGCTTAATAAGCATCCAGGGACCTTAGAAGTCTAATCAGTAGATCGGTCCATACCATACTTTCCACGTAAGTTTAAAGTCATAACAGAACACCATGTGCAAAATTTCATCCAAATCGGACAACAAATGCGGCTTCGAGGGGCTCAATTTCTCAAATCGGGAGATCTGTTTATATGGGAGCTATATTAGGTCATAGACCGATTTGGATCGTACTTAACACGACTGCAGGAAGTTAAAACAGAAGACTACTTGCAAAATGTCAGCCAAATCGGACAACAATTTCGGCTTCCAGGGGCTCATGATATCAAATCGGGAGAGCGGTTTATATGGGAACTTCATCTGGTTATATGCTGATTTGAACTGTACTCGACATGGTTGTTTTGAGATGAAGGACCACTTTATTTATGAACTATATCTGTGGCTGACTACTATTAACAATCTCTTGCAGAAAGGCTGAGAGGTTTGGGAACGGCAGATAATTTGGCCAGACCGAGAGGCCTCAACGTCAACGCTGAGTAGAGGGCTTTCTGCCCACGAGGACCCACATTTCTTTGATAAAACGATCTCATTATCGAGTTCGGCTTAATACCTGCTGGTTATCTTGGACAGGTAACTGAACAGGTAGTACTACATTCAGGGGCGTCGGAGAAGGCTCATACATGTTGGTCACTATGCAGAAGAGCCATAGGCTAGAAATGGGGACTGAGTGTTAAGATGGTCCGATGGCTCTGCGAAAGTGTGGCCAGGCCTATGGCATACATATCTCAGGTATGTATGGTGAACCGCTATGGAGAGCAAGTGCAACGTAAAAACGGAACAACAGGTCCAACGGCATAACTGGAGTTTTGATCCGCTATGGACAAGGCAAAGGGAAACTGGACTGGTCGCACCGTTCTAGGATATTAAATGTGACACCAGGAAAAGGGTTGGCTCATCATAGGTATCAGATCGAATACCTGAAACGACAGAAGTGGTAGAGTGTGATCAGCGAATTTGGAAAATGTAGGAATGGACGGGAGGAACCTTTGCTCGAAAACCACCTGGTAGCTGTTGCTATGCGCATGGCTCCGAGCTGGGACAAGAGAGCAGATGTGGGTATTTTCATTGTAGATCCAGAGACCGAACTCTTTTATTGCCTGCCTGATCATATCACCGTCCTTCAAGTGGAGTTCCGAGCGAACACGGAATGCGTCATCTGGTATAGTGCTAATGCAAGATCTATTCTGCAATCTGCAATGCAATCTATATTCTTCTTTCATAGTTGTTATTTACATTCCTTTTCCCAACCGTATGTCCAACAACAAAGATGAAGATATTTTTTTTCCAACTTAAGGAAAAACCAAATTAAATTTTAACAAATTTTTCCCTCACACCTTGTAAGGCTCGCATGTAATTTTATAATTTGAAAATAACTATTTTAAGACATAATGCCATTAAAAAAGTGAAACTGCTACAACTATTGCGATAATGAATGGCTTGTTTACACGCCTAACTATAAAGCACAGCTCACACGTCCATACTTTGCTAGAGAGTCCAATGATATATTAACGATCAACAACTTTTCAGTTCCTGCCTCTCCAAAACTCAAGATGTATATAATTTGGTCATATTACCCCGACACTATGCCATACAACACCATACGAATGTCATCATACCAGAAGTAAGAGCAACTTCATGTCGTCACCAAACTGGTTAAAGTGAATGAACGCGTGTGAATATCATTTCCTAAGGCTCATTTTTCAAAATAAAAAAAGCAAAGAGGTTTTCTAAAAACAAGAAAAACTAAAACCCCCTACAATAGCAAATTTTTCAAACAATATTGAAAAAACTGGAAATTCTCTATTCTCTATGCCCAAAATTGGGAAAACTCCTAAATTGCAATCAAAAAGCCACAACCTAACCATTGCATTTTGAACTCATGCAATACCATCTCAAAAAATTTAAGTAATCCTAAAATTGAATATTTTCCTAACTTCCAAAGCCATCTGATCTGTCTTCCCATCGCCATAAGCATTGGCAGTAAGTGCATCTCAATCTTTACAAGGCACTGAGCCTTCTGTTGCATAACAGTCTTGCAGTAACTCGCAAAGCACGAGAAGCTCAATGAAGATGTTACATACGGCGACGATAATAATGATTTTCTTTGGTAATTTTTGTGCAACATCTAAAGTTTCTCTCATTACATTTTACTCGCATGCCTTTCGAAATGAGGATGGCGTTGTGTGGACTTGGCTGCAAGCGCTTTTACTTACAAGTTTCTCTTCACACCTAATCACAGTCTGTGGAAAATGTTTTGCTTAACTCGGGCAACATCTATTTGGGCTTTTTGTTTTGTAAACTGCACGTACATCCCTCATTCTCACAATCTTTCAGCCTCATCATCAATTTCACTGTAGTCTCAAAAACGTAATGTTCACCTCATTCTTCTGGCCATTGGCTATGGTTTGATTTTTTGTTTTAGTTTAGCTTAACTTAAACTGGTTTAAAGAGACAAACCTGGAGTTGTTCAAACTGTTTTCAAACCGATTATCGGAATGATTTTCTATCTTCTTTCCCGCCTCTTCTAAAGGCAATTTGACACACATAGCGGGTATGGCCAAGGGTTAATTTTTTCGGAAACGATCTGATTCAACCATTAAGCTGTTGCTTTGTAAAATAAAGAAGAGGAAATGAACAATTTGGGCCCACAAATACGTAAGCCAATTTAATAGTCATTAATTGGGTAACACCTAGGAATATCAAAAAACCCATAGCACTCAAAATTTGTGATTTAGAAAAAAACTGCAAAAGAAGGTACTTTAAAAAACAAGTAAAACGCCTTCAGCTCGGCCGCGCCGAACCTTGGACAACCACCACAATGGATTCTACATAAAGCACAAATTTATTTAGTTTCTATGAGGATTTTTTTGAAGAAACTAAATCAGTGGGTGATGTTAATATTTCAAAATATAAATTTCATGCGGTTATATCATGCAGTACAATACCTTCCCAGCCCGCAGTGGGTTTGTTATTAAAAATAATGAACTATCTAATTTTCTAACAATGATTCATAGCAAACAATATCTACACTCGTCATTTTAGATATTCTACATGGGATGGTCCACAGCATTTCAATGCACACGCCTTCTCTCTAAGTTCATTTATATCATTACTTAATTAATCTTATTGGCAATAAATCACCTTGGGCTACAATTGAAACAAATTGCCATATAAATAATACCCAAATATCAAAATTGTTTTTTTTTTTCATCGAAATGTCTCTCAATGTTCATGAAAAAGAATGCGGAATGATTCTAAGACCAATAATTATAAAAATTTTCTGTTGTTTCATTTTATCATTGACCCAAAAACATTACATGCTCCCACCTACTCACTAATTAGTGAGCTGTGCACTGTAAAAGCATGCCGTTTTTGAGACGAACATTGGATCATCGAGTGCAGTATGAAAGGTAAACCACCAACCGCCTATATCTCCAACTCAAAAAGAATATCCAGCATCAGCAACACACACATGCGAAAAACCTGTTAATCAGCATCCTTCGTTTGCCAAGAGGCCGTTTCAATCATAGTTGCAACTCAAGAATATTATTTCCTACCAAAATTTAAGAAGAATTCTACTAAACCATTCCAAAACCTACCAAACAAATCTACAACCAAAAATGTGGTATAGTGTGTATTTATAGCCACCACTGAACAGTTTGCTATTTTGACATTCCATTTTGAACACAGCAAATTGCATCTTATACATTTTCAACTCTAGAGGATCTAGATGTAATGTTCAAAAATGGCCCACATCTTGATATAAAGACCTTTATACCGATCTCCCGATGAGCAACCCTCAGTTCATAAAATCGAATTTCTGCTCCAATTTCAAAGCACAACAGTGCCGAGTTTAGATAAAGCGATCTCCCAATTTAAGCGTTGAGCCCAGAAAGACGCTTTTACTATCCATTTTTGCCGTTGCACTGATTTGAATGAACCATGAGTATGGACCAGATTTGGCCATATTTGTATGCAGCTGGCACAAATGCTGGCAGAAGATAGCTGTGGTCACCACACAGGCTGGAACATTGTAGTGTTCATTGCTGTCGCGAGAGGCTTAGCTGCGAGCTGCCGGGCGCATCCACAGGTTGCGGATAGTGGAATGCTCCATACAAAGCAGCTGCAACTGCAGTCGGGTACAATCAGCGGTATTAAGCGTAGGGTCCTTGTGAGAGGTTGGGCGGCACCGGCCTATGATATGAAATGGCGAGTTATTGGCACCTTTAAATAACCAATGGCCACCCTGTTCCCACGGCAATCGGTGCTTTGGACCGGAACGAGCATCGCCACCTCCAGATGAAAATGTGGCTACAACAACAACAACAAGCATGTACTCTTTTTGGCGCAAAATGGACTGATGATGAAGCTTGGTCTAAAACTAAAAAAAAGGTTTTTATTTTGTTTTCTATTCTAAATAGAAACAAAAAAAAAAACATTTGTTTCGGCTGGACAAAAAAATCCAGCGACAATATAAAAATTATTGCCAATTCTATAAGCAAAAAACCAAAAACAAGGAGAGGGAAATGGAACTAAAAACAAAAGACTTAAGAAACAAACCTACCAGAACCAAACAATTTAAACAGTTTACAATCAAAACAAAAGACTTAAGAAACAAACATTCAATACATTTTTAACACATTCCAATGTCCTAATTGTTTAAAATAATTTAAAATAAAATCTAAGACTTTAACAAAAGACAATTGCAAAATCGAAAATCCAAGAAGGAAGCGTAACTTTCTCATCACATAATCTTCGTACCCTACACCCCGGGTGTGTATATTAAAACTTAGTGCATTTCTTTGCTACGTAAAGAAGAACAAGAGCTAGACCCATTGTTAAGTATACCGATCGGCTTAGAATTACTCTTCTAATATATTTTTATACCCACCACCGAAGGATGGGGGTATATTCATTTCATCATTCCGTTTGCAACACATCGAAATATCCGATATCCGACCCTATAAAGTATATATATTCTTGATCAGCGTAATCTAAAACGATCTAGCCATGTCCGTCCGTCTATCTGTTGAAACTTGAGCTGAAACTTTGCACAGATTTTCATTTTGTCCATAAGCAGGTTAAGTTCGAAGATGGGCTATATCGGACTATATCTTGATATAGCCCCCATATAGACCGGTTCCCTGATTTAGGGTCTAAGGCCCATAAAAGCCACATTTATTATACGATTTTGCTGAAATTTGGGACAGTGAGTTGCGTTAAACCAATCGACATCATTTTTCAATTTTGCACAGATCGGTCCAGGATATAGCTGCCATATAGACCGATCTCTCGATTTAAGCTTTTGGGCCTATAAAAGGCGCATTTATTGTCCGATTTCGCTGAATTTTGGGACAGTGAGTTTTGTTAGGCTTTTCAACATCCGTGTCCTATATGACTCAGATCGGTCTATATTTGAATATAGCTGCCCAAAAGACCAAAATTGAACAGTGACTTGTATTTATTAGACCACTCAATGTCGGTGCCTAGTTTGTCCCAAATATACCATATTTGGATATAGCTGCTATGGGTTCAAAAATATTGAATTTTCCCATCCATCCGGTCCATCCGCTTAGTCCAATTTGGGCATACTCTCTCCAACATTTTGGCCGGAATCTCACGAATAAATGCTCTAATGTTGTCTTCCAATGCGTCAATTGAAGCGGGCTTGTCTGTTTAGACATGGGCTTTAACATAGCCCCACCAAAAATTTTCTAAAGGCATTAAATCGCACGATCTAGGCGGCCAATTGGCCTGTCCCGAACGTGAAATAAAATGTTCGCCGAACTCACCTCTCAATGAGTCCATTGTTACGCGTGCTGTGTGGCATGTGGCACCGTCTTGTTGAAGCCACATGTCATGCAAGTCAAGCTTTCGCGTTTTGGGCAACAACAAAAATTGGATATCATCTATGGTGACATAGCTCTCACCATTCACAGTTACGTTACGATTCGAGGTCCTTTTAGGCTTCCCTTCATCCGACCTAAATATGGTTCAGATCGAACTATATTTGGATATAGCTGTCATATTGACCGATCTGCCGATTTAGGGTCTGAAGACCATAAAGTCTGCATTTATTACCCGATATCAAACCTAAACATGGTTCAGATCGGACTATATTTGGATGTAGCTGCCATATAGACCGATCTGCCGATTTAGGGTCTAAAGCACTTTAATCCCGCAATTATTATCCGATTTCGTGAGTTACGTTACGTTAAGCCTCTCAACATTTTTGGTTAGTTTGTTTCAGATCGATTCAAATTTGGATATAGCTGCGATCGATCGATCTCTCGATTTAAGGTTTTAGGTCCATAAGAGGTGCATTTATTATACGATTTTTCTGAAATTCTAGGGCGCTCGATATCTTTATTTTAATTGACCTAGATCGGTCCAGATTTGGATATAGCTGCCAAAGGTGAATTTATTTACAGATTTCGCTGACTTTAGGTTAAATTTCCTCTATATTTCGATATAACTGCAATATAGACCGATTTCTCAAATTAGAGTCTTTGGCCGATAACAGGCGTATTTATTGTCCGATTTCGTTGAAATTTGTTGTAGCGGGTTGCATTATACTCCTCGAAATTCCTTTTCGATAAGGCCCAGATTGTCCAGATTTGGGTGTAGCTGATATATGTACCAATGGAGATCGGAATACATGATGAAAGGTCGTTAATGTACATATATCTGAGGTGGTGGGTATCCAAAGTTCGGCTCGGCCGAACTTAATGCATTTTTACTTGTTTTTTTCCTGATCCACCTAAGTTAGGATTCCATCCAAAAATTTGCATTCGATATTATTGACTTTTGCCATTTTTGGCCATGGTACGTGGCGCCGTGGCGCGAGGTTAGCGGTTCGAATTCTGGCAAGAACATCAAAAAAATTTTTAGCGGTGGTTATCCCCACATTATGCTATACGATCGATCCGATTATTTCCTTGTGGCAGCAAAGGTTCGCACCCGTTTAAGCGCGGTAAGCGAAGTACGATCTGACACTACACGGAAACTGAACAATGAAAAGATGCAAGAACACCATCCAGATCGCTTTAAAAATCCCAATAACTTGAATCCGCTAAATCGGACAGGTTTTAAAAGAAATAAGAACCTAAAAAGGAACTACTTTTGACTGCCAGTGCGGGACACACACACAGAAGGTGTTTTATAGTCTCTTCTTCTTGGATGTCCTCACAGCTTCTGCAAAAGTCGTTGCTGGCAACATTCAGTCTGTCAGCATGTTTTCCTACCAGACGGTGACCTGTCATGACGGACACAATGACTGAGACGTCTGTTCTACCCAGCGACAGCAGAGCTGTAGACCTCTTCAAGTCTAGAATATGCCAAATAGTTTTGGAATGCGACCACCTATCATTCGTTATCCTTCGTGACTGATCCTGAAAACTTAGCTTACATGGCGCTAGAGGCCTACCCCTCAGATTCCAGTATCCTTGGAATATGTAGGAGAGTTCCCAGTCTCGCAAGCTCGTCCGCTTTACAATTCCCTGGGATATTTCTGTGGCCCGGCACCCAGAACAGGGGAATTTTGAACTGTTCAGCCATCTCGTTGAGAGATCTGTGACAGTCGAGGGCGGTTTTTGTGTTCAGAAATAAATGGCTGCCTGGCTATATGAGAATATATTTATGCCAATCGTCGTTATGACATTATATTTTAGCCATTTCACCACTTCTTTAATTGCAAGGACCTCCGCTTGATACACACTGCAGTGGTTGGGTAACCTTTTCGATATGACCAGTTCGAGATCTTTAGAGTTCACCCCAAAGCTCACCTCGTCGCCTAGTTTGGAACCATCCGTATTGAAGTCTATGTAGCTTCTATTACCAGGGATATCGTAGTTCCAATCGGTTCTATCAGGAATAGTGGTACAGGAATTTTTATCAAAAAGCGGCTCAGGTAGGGTGTAATCCACACTGCCTGGAACATCGGAAATTGTATCAATGATAATACAGTGTACGTAGCTACCACTTGACCAAAGAGAAAGCTCCCTTAACCTCTCGGCAGTGGTCGCAGCAATTTGTCTAGCCGCAATGTCCAGAGGCATTAGATGTAACATGAAATTCAGTGCATCACATGGTGTCGTTCTAAGCGCGGCTGTGAACAAACCAGCCATCGTTTGGATCCGGTTGTAGATGGACTTTTGAAGCGCCGTCCACCAGACCACAACACCATATAGCATATACCCAATGCATGACACGCGGTCTAAACCCCAAACTTTTGCCAATGGCCCTTTTGAAGGTGTATCAGGGAAGAGTTGCCTTTTTTACCCTTTCCAAAATCTTGGATTGGAAGTTCAACTTCCTGTCCAGGTATTTTGAGCTTTCTGTAAATGGAACATTTTCTCCTGCCAAGGAGACAAACTACTTCTGTCCTGCACGGATTTATACCTAGACCACTTTCGGTAGCCTACTTCGCTGTTGCACGTAAAGCTTCCTGAAGTATATATCTTGGAGTGCTGGGAAACATTCCCGTAACCGCAATTGCCACTTCATTAGCATACGCGACCACTTTTACGCCTCTTTCTTCCAGAGACAACAATATTTTGTTAATGGTTCTGCTGACCCATCTTTTTAGATCCACAGATCCCTCCATCCCACAGGTACATATGACATGCTGATTCAAGCAGGGTATATCTCACTAAGCCAAGGATCCAGTCAATCAGACTCAGCATGTAATTCAACCGGTTATACATCATCTGGGCCTGGCGACTTAAAGGAGTCGAAACTTCTTATCGCCCAAAAAATGTTCCGCTCAGACACAATATCCTTAATAACCTCCGACGAATGCATGCCAGTGACAACCTCTTCTGGCGCTAAGTTGTACGTTGAAGAATATCACGGAAAATGTGTATCCACGAGTAGTTGTAGTGTTTCCTCGCTAGACATTGTCCATACATTCTCTGATTTCTGAATATATCCCACCGTAATACGTCTCGAGAACAGAATCTTCCTTAGCCTAGAGGCCTTAGATCTATCCTCCAAGGAGCCTTTTCTGGTCTAGAAGGGATAGACGTGCAGAATTCGTGCCGAAATTAATCCCAATCCGACTTTCTTTTGTTTAGCCGAGGGACGACTTCTACAGAATTTTCTCCGAGGCTAAAACTAATATAACGATGATCAGAGAAGCTGTGGTCATCCAAAACTTCCCAGTCGCATATTCTTCCACTTATATCTTCCAATACAGAGATAAAATTGAGTATCTCTTGCCTGTTCCTGGTAATAAAGGTCGGTTTATCCCCTTTATTACAAATCGCCTGATTGCAACTAATAATATATTCAACAAGCAGTTCACTCCTTTCGTTGGCATCCGAACTTCCCCATATCTGGTGATGTGCATTAGCATCACTTCCTACTATGAAGCTCTTATTACGTTCAGAAGCGGCTTCAACCAGCAACTTAGGGTTTGAAGGCGGCATCTCTGAATAGTGTGCCATATATAGGGAAAACCAGGCAGTAATGAAACTAATTTATATCAAGGCTAAACTTTCAATGCTTAGCGACGGAAGAAGAAAAACATTTAGACTATTCTTTGCAAGAATACAGGTCCTTTATCTCCCATTCTCCGTACCCTTGAATAGTTTAAATCCCGGATTTCTTAGTCCACGAACCATTCCCTCAAACACCCATGGTTCCTGGATAAGAAACACGTCAAATCCCCCTGCCATCGGGAGGAACATTAGTGCCGCCGAAGCGGCCTTACAATGGTGAAGATTTATCTGTAGAAACCGGACCATAGTCAGGATGATGAACTTCCACCACTGTTGTGTAAGTTTCGTCTTCTGATTCCGCCAGGAGTTCATCCTCACAAGATTCGTTAGATCTTGTCATGAGCTTCCGTACGCATCCAGGGGCAGATGTGAAAGCTGTGGAACCACTCTTCCTCAGAACACTGGACACTTGCGGTGTGGACGATTCCTCCTTAGATGCTTCACTAGCTGCTGCTGCCGAAGTACTTTTTAAGTTCCGTGCTTCCCCGCTGTCGCACACCTTGAGCCCAGTCCAACCGAATGACCTACCCAGACAATTTCCTATAGTTCCTCAGTCAAGTGTTCAGCAACAACTGCCGAGTAGTCTCCTGATTCGCCTCTATAGAACGTCAGTTTCAACTTGTTGAATTCTTAGGATACAACCTTTCAGCCGGAGTTAAGTACAAATACTGCATGTCTCTGGTCACCATCAGCCTCATCCAATCTTCCAGTCGGGGGTTGAAAGATTGAGTTTACATTCCCTTAGTCTTCCAAGTATCGATTCAGGATCTGGGGGAAACCTTGGTATCCAAGCATGCGCCATTGGTCGAGAAGGAATATCTTCCTTCTTGACTAAATCTAGTGCTGCATCTGCCCAGATCTCACCAATCTTTTTTAGCTCACAACGATACATTTCAATTGCGCGTTGATCCCCGGCCGAAGGCAATTAATCTGTATCGATCACTATACCAGCCTGTACAGTCACAAACTGCAGGAGGCCGGAAATTCCGCAAGGACATCGGAGTATATTGATGACAGTCCATTGACTATCCCACTCCAATTATTCCTAGATATGTAGCCCTGCTCTTCTCCCTTGTCGACAACTGTCTTCACCAAACTGGCCCTAGCGACATTAGCAAAGATTCTTGGACCCATCTTACTTTTGTTCATCCTAGTTCTTTTAGGCATGAGATTCCCTCCAGGTGACCGCAGCCTATTGGATGACTAAGGTGCAGTTTCCGAATTTGGACGTGTTGTCTTTGGGGTAGCCTGTGCAGCGAATCCCCGAGCCCAATTCAGGGAGACTCTCTCCCTATTAATGAGAGTTTTAGGATCATTCGCACCAAGCCTTTTAATAAGCCTGAGATCGATGCGTCTTTTATTATTCCAACCACTTAAAGAGCGTGTTGGTTTGCTGATGAAAGCCGATGGCCAAGGCAAATAAGCTGATGAAAGCCGATGGGCAAGGCAAATAAGCATGAGAAGAAAGAATAGGTTCGGCCTTGTCCTTAGGACTCGAACCAGGTGTCTCCGTCAAAAGCCTCTGCTGACCAGTAGTCTGTCTGCTAGTGGAGTCTGGAGCAGTAGCTCCACCAGTCGAGGTTTCAGTAACAGACAACATGCTACGGCCTGATACCACCACCACAGCTGTTCGGTCTTTGGAGTCCATTCTAAGCCTATCCCCGGGCTCTAGATCTGCCGCTCCATTGGAAACAGAAGTTGATCATCAACCGCCTAATGGATACCACTATCCTAGCTATCCTTGAGTGATTTAACATTTTCTTCCAAAAATAATGACGAGTTACAGAAAAATTTTTGCGGATCGAAATAACAAAACGTCCGCTCCACTCAATGGTTCAAACAAGATAATGGGCCTCCTTATTATAGCCGAGTCCAAACGACGTGCGACACCTCTTTGTTGAAAAATTTTTACATGGCTGCCAGCATTAGTAGGAGATAACTACCGCCGAAAATTGTTTGTGATTTTCTCGCCAGGATTCGAACTCAGTCGTTTAGCGTCATATATGCACATGCTAACCTCTGCTCTTCAGTGGCCTCCAATATATTTTATCAATAAGAAGTAAGTGTGCAAACTTTCAAGCGGATGTCTTTCGTTTCGTTTGACCGTTATCGTTATTTCCACAGACGGACGGACGAACAAAGCCAAATCGACTTAGAATGTCAGTACGATGAAGAATATACAATTATAGTTTATGGGGTCGCAAATCAATATTTCGATGTGTTACATACAAATGAATTGTTTAGTATACCCCTTCCAATGGTGCTGTAGGGCTAGCAAACTATCGATAAACGCAAAATTCGATATTTTCGATATTTTTAATAATAAATATCGATAGTATCGAGACTATCGCTAATTTGAAACGAAGATAAGATATTTCAAACGAAGATAAGAATTAAAAATCAGGAGATCGATTTATATAGAAACAATATCAATGCACAGACTGAATAAAACCAAGGTTATTGAAGTCAGTTGGAAGTCATGAGAGAAATCATTGTACAAAATGTTAGCCTAATCGAGTGAAAATTGCTCCCTCTATAGGCGCAATGTATCTTAAAGGATACATTCAGTGTCGGATTGGTTTAGCAAAAAAATTACTTTTGCGATAGTATCCATCGATAGTAACAATCGATATTCTGTCAAAAAATAAAATATCGATAGTGCCATCGATACTTTGCCAGCTCTACGGTGCTGGGATAAACAAACTACTTTTATCATGAAGTTTTTTTTTTTATTATAACCGATTAACATTTCGACAACCGCAAACGATTATTCGTGTACCGGACCAATAATTATTCTCTTGTGTCTCTCCTATTAGAAAGAAAGAAAGAGTATTTAAGTGTATAAACCAGTGGCAGAAATACTCACACTACTACACAGTCAGTAAATAGAGCAGCTCGATCGAGTACGGATGGTAAACTCTTTTATTTTTCGCCTTAAGTCTCAAAAATTCTAATTTCTATATTGAAATATCGATCCCAATATTGATATTAGTATACCCCCATGGTTCAAATCGGTCCAGGTTTTGATATAGCTGCCATATAAACCGATCTGGGATATTGACTTCTTGAGTCTCTAGAGGGCGCAATTCTCGTCCGAATTGAATGAAATTTTTCACGTAGTGTTTTAGTATCACTTTCAACAAATGTGCTAAGTATGATTCAAATCTGTTCATAATCTGGTATAGCTGTATTATAAACCGATCTAGGATCGTGACTTCTTGAACCATTAGGGCGCGCAATTCTCATCCGATTTGGCTGAAATTTTGCAAGAGGAGTTTTGTTATGACTTCCAATAAATTTGCTTAGTATGGCGCAAATCGGTACATAACCTGATATAGCTGCCATATAAACCGATCTGGGATCTTGACTTCTTGAGCCTCTAGAGGGCGCAATTCTTTTCCGATTTGACAGAAATTTTGTACAACGACTTCTCTAATAACCTTCAATATACGTGTTTAATATGGTCTGAATCGATCAATAGCTTGATACAGCTCCTATATAAACTTTTCTCCCGATTTTGCTTCTTGATCCCTACAAGGCGCAATTCTTATCTGAATGAACTGAAATATTACACAATGACTTTTATAATGTTCAGCATTTGTTTATGGTCCGAATCGGACTATAATTAGATGTAGCTCCAATAGCATAACAGTTCTTATTCAATATTCCTTGTTAGCCTAAAAAGAAACTCCGCGCATAGAACTCGACAAATGCGATCCATGGTGGAGGGTATATAAGAACTTAGCACTATCTTACTTGTTTTTGTTTGATTTATAGCAAAACGGATACAGCAGATCATAATACAAAACCATAATGGAGTTGTGCGAAAATTGAAGGCTTAAATATAATTGTGTGTCTGAAAGAGTTTAATTGCCAATTGAGATCTGCTCATAAATGAAGAGGTATTGAGTTTGAATTATGTTAAAATATTAATTTGAACTTGGAACCCTTTTCAATAAGCACTATTTCTTTTAAAGTTAAAAAGAAAATACAAATTCACAAGCATGACGTTAAATTAATTTATAAATGAGTTGAAATCCCGACTAATATATGCTATATATTAAGAATGAAAGGTATTGGCAGCATAAAAAAAAACTTTACATTTGTCACAAACTCTCGCAAGAATTTGTCGCAAAATCCATATACTTTTATCGCAAACAAAGTTTAACGTTTTTTTTTTTTTTTAGAAAAAAGTTTACTTGTTTATTTAGAGTGTATAAAAAGAATATTAGCCCAATAATGGAAGACTATGTGGAGTATTGAGTAAAAGATTCTTATCTACAGAGAATATTTTGCTGCCAACGCTGATAAATTATAACCGGCGCTAATGCGAAGACAAATGAGTTTGTCTAAATTTGAATTTTGACAGTTTGTGGGCACGAGATGTATGTATGTGATTACTAGCCTTAACAAAAACATTGCGAGAAAAAATTTCGTTGTTGATATTTTTGAGAGTTTTCAAAACATTGTCTACTTCTAAAACAAGTGCCTTATGAAGAAATTAGTGACGGACCATAAATCACAATGATCATTCTGTGCATAACAATATTTAAATACGTTTCTAAAAGTTAACAAACAATATAAATGGGAGTTACCCATTTTATTTTTGTAAGAACAATACATTTTTAGAAGCAACATTTGCTAATGAGTCTGTTGCCAAAAACTATCGAGAAATTGTCAGGTTGGTAAAATTGCCAGATTACAATTGGTTTTTTTATAATACTTCTAGGACTCTTAAGTAAGCAGTGGAATCATATTGTACATACAACGACAACCACTTTCCATCTCAAAAGGTTAAGTTATTAGGTATCAACACATATCATTCTTTTTTAGCATAATTAAGAAAAAGTTCTAAATAATATTTGCCACGAAAACAGCCTTTTTCCGAGTCTTAAAAGTATATATCGCTCATGTACCCGAAAATTGGCATAACTCAAACATGTTGATTTTGCAGAATTTGCATTTTAAGACTTCAATTCACTTTGCTGGAGCCACTGTAGCGCAGCGGTTAGCATGTCCGCCAATGACGCTGGACGCCTGGGTACAAATCCTGGCGAGAAAATCAGAAAAAATTTTCAGCGGTGGTTTTCCCCTCCTAATGCTGGCAACATTTATGAGGTACTATGGCATGTAAAACTTATCTGCAAAGAGGTGTCACACTGCGGCACGCCGTTCGGACTCGGCTATAAAAAGGAGGTCCCTTATCATTGAGCTTAAACTTGAATCGGGCTGCACTCATTGACATGTGAAAAGTTTGCCCCTGTTCCTTAGTGGAATGTTCATGGGCAAAATTTGCATATTCCCTTTGCGTACAAAGAAAAATAAAGGAAAATTAAAAACCAATATTCGGAAAAAAGTTTATGGGATATCATTAGACATTTTTACACAAGATAACGCATGATGGGGAGCATATTTATACAACCGTAACTCAAAAAGTGCATTTTCTGAGCAATGACACTTTTCAAGTACATCAGCGAAATATTGTTGATCGTCTTAAAATTTGGCGATCTCTTCTGTAATCCCGCTTTGCCTATCTGCTGTAATCACGCTAAAGACTTTAAAAATTAAGATATTGAGCCAAAACCTTGTACTAGTAAATTTTTTACCATAGGGCGGTAAAGTGCGAAGACATGCTACATCGCAGTACATTTTGATATAGCCCCCATATTAAGCAATCTCCCCATAGAGATTCATGGAACCAATAAGACTTTTTGAGCTCATAGAAGGCGCATTGTTGAAAACTAAATTTGGAACAATTTTTTTTTTGATTTTCTCCCACTGTGCTACAGTCGACATAAATATCTTCCCAGATATTCAGTCAACCATTAAATCTACGGAGAGAGTATTTCTGAATTCATTTCTGAATCCTCTACATCCATACCGTTCAAATTCGTCCATATTTGGATAAGGTTCGCGATTTACTTTCTTTGGCTCTTTTATTTACCGATTTCTTTGATGTTTCAATCAGTGAGTGATGTTGGATGCCTTGATATCATTGTTGAGTTGGTCCTGATCAGACCATATTCGGAAATAGTTGCCATATAAAGCGATCTCCTAATTTAAGGTATTTGGAATAGTAAGTTGTGTTAGAACTCGGACAACAGTGCCAACTATATCCATATTTGGATACAGCTACTACCTTACAGATTCCATCGTTGAGAGATTTGATATTTATATCGAATGTCGCACAGTGGGAGAAAATCGAAAAAAACTAGTAAAAACTATGACGTGTGAGATCAGGTAGAATTATCTCTTTGAAATGGTTAGAGCGTGCGTGTTAACGAGAGCCTGGGCAAAATTTCAAGGTTGTTCGGGCGCCTTTTGGCAGGCCCCTAATATTGGTCACCTCGGTATTTCGAAAAATTGTTCGGGCTACCAAATCTTTACAGGACAGGCGGTTTTTAAGATTGGAGACCGCTCATCCCTGATGATAAAGTATCTTTTGTATACCCTCCACCATAGGATGGCGTCCGTCTGTTGCCCTCTAACTTTGCAGGTAGTAAAACTAGACGCTTGAAATTTTGCACAAATATATCTTATTAATGTAGGTCGGTTGAGATTGTAAATGGGCCAAATCGGTCCATGTTTTGATATAGCTGCCATATAAACCGATCTGGGGTTTTGACGTCATGAGCATCTAGAGGTCGCAATTTTCATCCGATTTGGCTGAAATTTTGCATAAAGTTTTTTGCTATGCCTTCCAACAACTGTGCTTAGTATGTTTCAAATCGACCTATAAACTGATATAGCTATCATATGAACCGATCACCCGACTATGCTTCCTAAGCCCCTACAAGGCGCAATTATTATCCAAATGGACTGAATTTATGGTCCGAATCGGACTATTACTTGATATATCTCCAATAGCATACAAATTTTTATCCTTTTTCCCTGTTTTCCTAAAAAGAGATACCGCGCAAAGAACTTGACAAATGCGATCCATGGTGGAGGGTATTAAGATTCGGCCCGGCCAAACTTAGCACGCTCTTACTTGATTTATTATCGAATCCAAACCAGCGATGCGGAGTCGGAGTCTTGGAGTCGAGAAATTTTGCCCGGAGTCGGAGTCAAAAATTATCTCGACTAAAATCTACCAAAATCCGAACATATTTTAGGAGTCATGAGGAAATAGTTGTGCAAAATTTTGGAAAGATCGGCTGAAAAATGAGCTTGCAAAGGCTCTAGAAGTGAAATAGGGTGACACATATATATATATGAAAGCTTTATCTTAAACTGAACCAATTTCTACGAAATTCACTATTGATCAAAAAAGTCATAGGGGAAACCTTCGTGCCTTATTTCGCGGATCATTTCATAAGTTCAAATCAGGCGAACATATATATGGAAGCTATATCCAAATCTGGACCGATTTGGACCAAAGTCGGCACGGACATTGATTCAACTTTCGTTCAATATTGGTCTTTTTGGAAGCTATATCCAAATATAGACCGATCTGGACCACATGGAACACGGATATCGAAAAGCCTAACATCAGTCACTGTGTCAAATTTCAACGAAATCGGATAATGAATGCTCCTTTTATGGGCCCATGATCTTTAATCAAGAGATCGGTCTATATGGCATCTTCATCCAAATCTGGGCTAAATTGAAAAAAGATGTCGAAGGGCCTAACGCAACTCACTGTCCTCAATTTCAGCGAAAACGGACAAAGAATGCACCTATTATTTTCCCAATACCTTAAATCGAGAGATCGGTCTGTATGGCAGCTACTATATCCAAATCTAAACCGATCTGGGCCAAACTGAGGAAGGATGTCGAATGGCCTAACACAACTGAATGTGTCCAATTTTACCAAAATCGGATAATACATGTGGCTTTTGGGGGCCTAAGACCTTAAATCGGTTGATCGGTCTACAGCTATATCAAGATATAGTCCGACATAGCTCATCTTCGAACTTAACCTGCCTATGGATATAAAAATAATCTCTTCAAAGAAGTTTATTTTCTATTTTTAAAGACTGTAGCGTGATTTCAACAGACAGACAGACGGACATGGCTAGATCGTCTTAGATTTTTAAGACGATCATGGATATACATACTTTATAGGGTCAGAATGGATATTTAGATGTGTTGCAAAAAATGCAAAAAAAAAATTAAGAGCTCGAATCCATAGCCCTGGTCCAAACGGCCAGCTGAATGTCGTCAGCATAGGTAAGGTGATAACCACCGCTGAAAAAACGTTTCTAATATTCGCGCTGCTTTTTAAACCTATGCATTAAGCGTCATAGGCAATGATTAACATCCAACTTCCTATGTTAAACATAGATTTTAAGAAGCCATTTACAACGCTTAAGTAGCCTTCCGCCATGTCAGAAGCTTACTCAGCTGTTCGTGCAAAGGTCAGAGGATTGATTCTCAACTACGGTTATGGTGGTAACACAATGAACAAATATTGTCTATTGTCTTTTCAAAAATGCCAGATTTTAATTTAACATCAAATAATGATTTGCTAATAATTAGTTTTCATACCCTCCACCATAGGATGGGGGGGTATACTAATTTCGTCATTCTGTTTGTAACTACTCGAAATATTCGTCCGAGACCCCATAAAGTATTGGGTTGCCCAAAAAGTAATATAGTCGGCGTTGAAAAATTTTTTCAACGGCTTGTGGCTCTGTAATTGCATTCTTTCTTCAGTCAGTTATCAGCTGTTACTTTTAGCTTGCTTTAGAAAAAAAGTGCGCGAAATTTTGTTTACATTTGTTTGTTTGGCGTCAATTTTAATATGGGTACCACATGTATTGAAAGAAATTCATTTAACAAACCGAATCAACGCTTGTGATATGCACCTTAAACGCAATGAATTCGATCCGTTTTTAAAACGAATCATAACTGGAGATGAAAAATGGATTGTTTACAACAACGTTAGTCGATAACGATCATGGTCCAAGCATGGTGAACCAGCTCAAACCACTTCAAAGGCTGATATCCACCAAAAGAAGGTTATGCTGTCTGTTTGGTGGGATTGGAAGGGTGTGGTGTATTTTGAGCTGCTTCCAAGGAACCAAACGATTAATTCGGATGTTTACTGTCAACAATTGGACAAATTGAATACAGCCATCAAGGAGAAGCGACCAGAATTGGTCAATCGTAAAGGTGTCATATTCCACCAGGACAACGCTAGACCGCACACATCTTTGGTCACTCGCCAAAAACTGAGTGAGCTTGGCTGGGAACTTTTGATGCATCCACCATATAGCCCTGACCTTGCACCATCAGACTACCATTTATTTCGATCTTTGCAGAACTCCTTAAATGGTAAAACTTTCGGCAATGATGAGGCTATAAAATCGCACTTGGTTCATTTTTTTGCAGATAAAGGCCAGAAGTTCTATGGAATACTAAATTTGCCAGGACGAGGGCAAAAGGTTATCGAACAAAATGGCAATTATATATTTGATTAAAGTTCATTCTAAGTTTTATTAAAAATGCATTTACTTTCTTTTAAAAAATCAGCAATTACTTTTTAGGCAACCCAATATATATATTCTTGATCGTGGCGACATTTTATGTCGATCTAGCCATGTCTGTCCGTCCGTCTGTTTGTCAATTGTCTGTTTGAAATTATGCGCAAATACTTCTTATTAATGTAGGTCGGTTGGTATTGTAAATGGGTCATATCGGTCCACGTTTTGATATAGCTGTCATATAAACCGATCTTGGGTCTTGACTTCTTGAGCCTCTAGAGTGGCCAATTCTTATCCGCTTGGAATGAAATTTTGCACGACGTGTTTTGTTATGGTATCCAACAACTGTGCCAAGTATGGTTCAAATCGGTTTCTAACCTTATATAGCTGTCATATAAACAGATCTAGGGACTTGACTTCTTGAGCTTCTAGAGGGCGCAATTCCTATCCGATTTGGCCCACATTTTGCATGACGTATATTATTTTTATTTTCAACAACTGTGTGAAATAAGGTTCAAATCGGTTCATAACCCGATATGGCCTGAACTTTTGTACGATTTGCCTGAACTTTTGTACGACGGATCCTCTCATGGCCATCAACATACGTGCTTATTATGGTCTGAATCGGTCTATAGCCCGATACAGCTCCCATATAAATCAATCTCTCTATTTTTCTTCTTGAGCCCCCAAAGAGCGCAATTCTTACTCGAATTGGCTGAAATTTTACACAGGTCTCCAACATATATTGTAATTTAATTGTGGTCCAAACCGGACCATATCTTAATATCGCTCTAATGGCAGAGCAAATATTTTCTTATATCCTGTTTTGCCAAAGAAGAGATGCCGGGAAAAGAACTCGACAAATGCGATCCATGGTGGAGGGCATATAAGATTCGGCCCGGCCGAACTTAGCACGCTCTTACTTGTTCGATATCAAACTTTAACACGTCATGTTAAAAACATGTATTAATTTCTTAATAATGTCTTTTTAAATCTTGAATCTGGTTAGCAGTACATGGTCATTTATTCACACTTTGACGGATATCCACAACATACCTTTTTTATTTTTATTTCCCTTTTTAAAACTTCTGCAGTCTTTGAAATGTTCATTGCAATTTCTTTTAAATATGATGGCATAGTGTTATAACGAAGGTTACATATCAGGAAGACAACAATTACAGTTTTGCTAATTTGCCAGACACACAGGGGTGATGTATACTTTAACTCGAACACACATGTACTTCAATATGCATTTATTATACAATTTTAGCACTTACCTTGTAGACACCATCCACCATTTTTGTTATTTCCTCCGACTCCATGGTGTCTCGGTAGGTGGTAACGGCTATGAGTCAATTGCTTTGTTTTCGGCAGATGATACAGTGATGAATTGAGGGTATAATTTCTTTTTTATGGATATTTTATTCGTTTTCGTTGTTTACTTTTTGGTATTTATTTATTTTTTATTTCTTATGGGGGTTGAAAATAACACTTCAATTTTTTTCTATTTTTATATCACTTCTGTTTTTTTTTTTTGTTATTTTTTCTGTAAAGGAATAACCAAAAATTCACTTTCAATGAACGAGAAAAAAACGAAACCAATTTCACTTTCTAAAAGGCTAAAAAAAAACAAAATAAAATCGAGGAAAAAACTGAAACAAACACCCGAAATACATGAAATTGAAGTTTGTGTCTTCAGTCTTTCGTTTTTCCTCAGCTACTACTATGTAGACATGTGCTAACAACCGACCAGGCCGCCAGCCGACCAACGTTTATTGCCAGCTACCACTCTCATCCGCAACCATTCCTAAAAAACCAGTCTCATTTCGTCGTGTTGTCATTGTTGATGTCTGGTGTAAAAGCTTCCTGTATTGGATGTTGGTCGTTGCTAAATGTTGCATTAAACACTGACTGCTGCTTGCTGCTCACTGTTCATTGACGATGATGATTGCGATGGTTATGGCCAACGGGGAAAAGGTTACATAGCGTATGTTGAAAGTTAAAATACTGCAGAATCTTTTGTTTAATTCCTCTTTGACTTTCTTTCTTTGGCCTTTCTTCGAAGAGGGGGATATCATTGTCAAAGAGTCTGATAGCCACAAACGAGAAGACGGAGGGCTTGTGATATCCGACATAAAGAGTAACCAGTTTTTTGTTTTGTTTTCCTTTTTCGAATTTCCTCAGCTATCATCTTTCTTTCTTTCGCTCTCTTACATTTCTTTTTGACAGACCTTGAGTTGATATGACTGGCTTTCTTTTTAACTGGAGTTTAATTTCATTCACTCTCTGCGAGCCACAATCTTTTCATAGACATGTGCTCGCGGGGTTTTGATGTGGTTTGTGCAGCTCCAGCTGAGCTTGTCAACTTGTTGGACTTTTTAATCAATGAAAATGCCTTCTTACACGCCTTGGGCTTGCTTCACGTGTTCGAAACAATGCAAGTGGCTCCTTTTTCATAATTGGAGCCGAAGTTTGTTGTTTTGTTTTGTTTTTTTCTTCGCCCTTTTCTATGGCACGCAACATAAGACAGCTTTTGTTTTGGTGGCTGATCTTCCTCGTTGCCGTTTTCGTTTTGGGGTCTTTGTTAATATTGGAATTTGTCACGTTCGGAAGCTATGTAATTTTTTATTTTTCTTCTTTCCATGGCCGGCTGATTTTCTTTTGAGTCTTTCATCCAGATAATGTTGCTTGCGTTTTAAGTTTTGTTGCTTTTGTATTCAAAACATTTCATGCTTTTCGCTTGAGTTCAAGTTTACGCAGCTATGTAAACTTGCTGAGTGGGCTGTGCAGTTAGTCAAGTAAACTGCGCATGCTTGATGTGCTATTACGTCTTTGCCTTTGCCGTACCAAATATTGTTGTCAATTATCTGCAATTAAATAAGAGCACAGACAGCAGACATACACTCGAATTAGTTCACTGGTAATTAGCTATGTGTAATTCGTTTAAATTTATCATAAATAAGATAATGAATTTTATTTTAAGAAGACATGTTAATTTAATTTAAGCTTGAGATGAACGTGGTGTGAAAGGATGATAATGAAAATTGTTGCATGTACCATGGGCTATAGAGTTAAATGTCTACACACAAATACAAGATGAATAAAAGATAGAAGGACAAAATGTTGTTTTGTCGTAAAAAAAAAAAATCGCTACCAAGTTTCAACTTGGTTTTTGATTTGTTTCCTGTATTATTTAACAGCACGCGTGTTACATACAAAATAGTATAAAGCAAAATCTCCTTCAAATCACAAGAAATTAAGTTTACGTTTGTTTCTTAAGTCTTTTGTTTCATGGTACAAATGTATGCTAGTCACACAAGTAGCCTTCTAATTTAAAATAACACCCTCCCCGAATATCGAGATATGATTATTATTAACCCTCTAAACAACATTGACTAAACTCCATCCACTCAGAGTGTAGAGTTGTAACCTAGGCCAGTTTTTTGGTTATTTTAGGGTTCTCAAAAGATACTTTCGAGCTTTAACATTTATCGGCCAGTACTTAATAAAAAAACACCAAAGATCTGCTAAGACTTCAAAGTCTTGCATATTGTCTTTTAAATTCAAATGCAATGCCAAGAACACTCCATTGAAGAACAACAGGGGGAAACTCACATATCAATGAGTTTGTTCAATTAAGGTTTGAGTTCAATAATATGGGGACTACAATTTTTAGCTACCGTAGCATAGTGAATAGAAGTTTTCCCTCTTTTCCTTAATGGAATATTTATGGACAAAAATGTGCATATACCTTTTGTAGCCGAGTCCTACAAACTTAAAAAATTTGAGTATGTTGTTTTAATGCCTTCAAAAGTAAAAAAAGGTGTTTAATTAAAATAAGCAACACACAAAAGGCACTACGTTTATGAACACATAGTTGTAAGGGCCTAACGCAACTCATTGTACCAAATTCGTTGGCAAAAAAATTTATCTTCTATGGGCCTAAGAACTTAAATCGGGAGATCGGTATTTGTATATGGCAGCTTCATCCAAATTTAGACTGATCTGAACTATATGGGGTATGGGATGTCGAAGAGCTTAATAAGGCTCACTGAGCCCAATTTCAGCGAAAACGGACAGTAATTGCGCATTTTATAGTGCCAAAATCGAAAATCGGCAGATCGGTCTATATGGCAGCTGTATCTAAATATAGGCCAATCGGGGCTATATTGAACACGAATGTCGAAGAGACTAATACAGCCCACTGTGCTAACTTTTTGCGAAATCGAGCAATAAACGTGCTGTTATGGTCCTAAGAACTTAAATTGGGAGATCGGTATATATGACAGCTATATATAAATATAGTCCGATCTTAACCATACTCGGTACGAATGTCGTGGGACCTAACAGAACTCATTGTGCTAAATTTCAGCGAAATCGGTTAATAAGTTCACCATGTATGTGCTTAAAACCTTAAATCGGCAGATCGGTATATACATCCAAATCTGGACCGATCAAAGCCGTATTGAACAGGGAAGTCGAGGAGCCTTACACAACTCGTTATCCTAAATCTCGGCGAAATTGGCAATAAATGCGCCTTTTATGGGTCCAAGCGCTTAAATTGAGAGATGGGTCTATATGGCAATTATATTGAAATATAGACCCCCGGTACGAATGTTGAGGGGCGTAACGTAATTCACATATATACAAATATTGTTAAACGGCCAAGGATTTATGAAGGCGATTTTGTGGTACATATTACGGCCAAACGGCTGAATGGATTTTAATGAAATTGGAATCAATCGAAAAATTTTTTTCCACAGAAGCGACGAATATATATATGAAAAGTAATTGTTCGACAAGAAAAACCACGAAAATGAGGAATTTATTTTTCAATAAAAAAAGAAGAAGCAAATTGTTCTTGGTTTTTTTTAGAGCATTCGTTATGGGTGTGAATGCAAAGCCATTGGTGGGAGTATTAGTGGTGAGAGTAAGAGAAACAATTGGTAGATGTGCGAGAGAAAGAGCATCACTTTTTTTAGTAGGTGAGGGTGTTGTGGGGGTGTAATGTCCATGGCCCAAATCGTCATGTTGGTCAGCAAACTTCTAAAGACGCGACTTTGTGTGGCATTCGCAATTTTGTTGTTGTTTGTGTGTTTATCTGTTGTGAGCCAAATTTTTTTAACTACAGTACAGGTCTTATGCAGTAGGTGCGTGAGTGTCACTTATTGTATTTAAACATAAAAGTGAACATTAAAGAAAAGATAGCCGGTTGTGAATAATACGGCTCAGTCAAAGTAACTATTTAAGGGGCTATACTATATACGCAACGAACGAAATAGCTGGTGGAAAGTTTAAAGAAGTAGAGGAGAGAATGCAGTATCTTGCAATATGTGATGGGCTCACATCTTTATTATGTAAAACAAAAAAAAAAAAATTTTTTTTATACCCACCACCGAAGGATGGGGGTATATTCATTTTGTCATTCCGTTTGCAAATATCCATTTCCAAACCTATAAAGTATACATATTCTTGATCAGCGTAAAAATCTAAGACGATCTAGACATGTCCGTCTGTCTGTTGAAATAACGCTACAGTCTTTAAAAATAGAGATATTAAGCTGAAATTTGCACAGATTCTTTTTTTGACCATAAGCAGGTTGAGTTCGAAGATGGGCTATATCGCACTATATCTTGATATAGCCCCCATATAGACCGAACGGCCGATTTAGGGTCTTAGGCCCATAAAAGCCACATTTATTATCCGATTTTGTTGAAATTCAAAACAGTGAGTTGTGTTAGGCCCTTAAATATCCTTCGTTAATTTGGCCCAGATCGATCCAGATTTGGATATAGCTGCCATAGAGACCGATCCTCCGATTTAGGGTCTTTGGCCCTTAAAAGCCACATTTATTATCCGATTTTGCCGAAATTTGGGACCGTTAGTTGTGTTAGGCCCTTCGACATCCTTCGTCAATTTGGCTCAGATATGTCCAGATTTGGATATAGCTGCCATAGAGACCGATCCTCCGATTTATGGTCTTAGGCCCTTAAAAGCCACATTTATTATCCGATTTTGCGGAAATTTGGGACAGTTAGTTGTGTTAGGCCCTTCAACATCCTTCGTCAATTTGGCTCAGATCGGTTCAGATTTGGATATAGCTGCCATATATACCGATCCTCCGATTTAAGGTTTTGGGCCCATGAAATGCGCATTTATTGTCCGATGTCGCCGAAATTTGGGACAGTGAGTTAAGTTATGCCCCTTGACATACTTCTGCTATATGGTAGAAATCGGTCCAGACTTGGATCAAGCTGCCATATAGACCGATCTCTCGGTTTTAGGTTTTGGTGCCTTAAAAGGCGCATTTATTGTTCGATTTCGCTGAAATTTGGAAAAGTGCGTTGTGTCAGACTCTTCAACATTTTTCTGCAACTTGGCCGAAATCGGCGGAGATTTGGATATAGCTGCCATGAAGACCGATCTCTCGATTTAAACCCACATAAAAGGCGAATTTATAATCCGATTTCACTGAAATTTCACACAATGACTTATGTCAGGCTTTTCCACACCTGTGCAGTATATGGTTCAGATCGGTTTATTTTTACATCGGTTTATTGTACACAATTGAACAATGACTTGTACTTATTAGTATTTGGTCCAAATCGGAACATATTTCGATATTACTGCTATGGGACATAAGGTATGCAATTTTCACCGGATTTTGATGGAAGGTGGTTTAAATATATATCCGTGGAGGTGGGTATCCAAAGTTCGGCCGAACTTAACGCCTTTTTACTTGTTGTTTGTATGCTTTGTATGTCATATAGACGACGTAATCTATTTTCTTAAAATGTTCGCAGTGAATAATGATTCTGTGATGAAAAGACGGGATATGTGGTAGATAGGCCTTTCGATGAACATACCCAAAAAGTTCATGTCCCCTTTAGGGTTGTTAGAGGTAATGCGACGAAATGCGTGATCGAAGTAATATGATGTCTCAAATGGAAAGTATGGCGCATCTGATATAGAAATATGGCGTTATGTGCCTGGAGGTCATCCCAGCCTCTAAAACCAACGATCACGCTAAGGTAGCACTCAATTGCAAGGGTTTTAGAAGTATGGTATCAACCAAACATTAAAACATGGATTCATCTTCATATAAAGTCAATTATCTGAGCTCCCACCTCTCCTTTAAACACTAATAGACGGACCTTGAAGCCGATCATAATAATTTGGTTTTAAAGTAACTAATTATGAAGTGAGGCCATTTACATTTCAGATCAAGTGTCAGTAGAGTGCGAATTTGAGGAGTGGTTTACAATTAGTCATAAAAAATGAGTTTTCTAATATCAGCAAATAGTCTTTGCTGATTTTATAAGAAAATTGTTAACATTGCAGGAATCAGTGTCAACTCTTTGAACTTCCAAACAATAGTTAATGCATATTTATGTAAATTTTTGACAAGTTTAGACGTATATTTTTGTTTTAAAAGCTTTAATATGATTTTACTAAAAAATTTGTTTTAGAAAATTGGATAAAATTGAGTTTTGATACCTAAAAAATTAAAAGACATTGTGAAATATACAACTTCTCAAAGTATTTATGACATTTTACATATTAAAACAGCAAAAAATGTTTGCCGTTTTTGCAAACAAGTTGTTGCTTTCCCATTTCCAGCAATTTATCTGTTATTACCCAAAATTTTTTGTTGATTTTACTAACAAACTTCTCCGAGTGAATTTTTTTTTTGCAATATTGTACACAAGCCTTTGAAGCCAAGATGGAACCATGAACCCTACAAGTTTTGATTACAAATTTAAGGAAATTTTTTTTTGTGTGCCTAGCGTGCCTAGCTTTGCTTACTTTCAGCAAAATTGGTTTTAAAGGCTTAAAACCTTAAATCGAGAGATCGGTCTATATGGCAGCTATATCCAAATCTATACCGTCCTAGGCCAAATTAAACAGGATGTCAGGGACCCTTACATTACTTATCATAATTTCACTGGACCCAAAACCTTAAATTGGAAGATCGTATAAATGACAACTATATAGCAAATCTGGGCCAATCTGAACCGTATTGAAGAAGGATATCGAGAGGCCTAGCAAAACTCACTATTCCTAATTTCAGCGAAATCGGATAATAAATGTGGCTTGAATGGGCCTAAGACTTTAAATCGGCAGATTGGGGCTTTATCATGATATAGCCCATCTTCAAACTTAACATGCAGTCGGACGCATGGACAGACAGACGGACATGGCTAGATCATCTTAGAAATTCGCGAAGATCAAGAATATATTGACTTTGTGGAGTTGGAAATGGACATTTCGATGTGTTGCAAATGGAATGACAATATTAATAGCCCCGCATACTTCGGTGGTGGGGTATATTAATTAAGTTCGACTGGGCTGAACTTGGAATACCCATCACCTCGGGTATGTACAAACAACTTTTCGTTAAAATCCGTTGACAAATGCCCGATTCTGAACACATAGCAGCTTTATCGAAATATGGTCCGATTTGGACCAAACTATCCACAATTCACCGTTCAAAACTTCAACAAAATCTGGTAATAAAAGAGTCTTATATGGGTTTAAGACCATACATCGGGAGATCGATATATGTATGTAGCAGCTACATCCAAATATTATCTAATCTGCACCATATTCGGGTAGGATGTGTAGCAGCCACCGTAGAGTTAAGCATGTCCGTCTATGATACTGAAATCCTGGAGTTCGAATTTTGGCGAGAACACCAGAAATAAATTTTCAGAAGTGGTTATCGCCTCCTAATGATTGCGACATTTGTTATTTACTATGCAAATCTCCCCAAAGAGGTGTCGGACTGCGGCACTCCGTTCGGACACTGCTATAAAATGGAGGCCCTTATCATTGAGCTTAAACTTGAAACGGACAGCACTCTTTTGCTATTTGAGAAGTTTGCAGGGGTTTAACATAGTTTAATCAGCTTAATTTCAGCAAAATCGAAGAAGAGAGTAGTCTAATGTAAACGTGTACTTCTTTTGTAATTTTATAATTGAGCAAATAAATAAAAAAAAATAAATAAATACACCATTTATGAGAGAATGAATTCGTTCTATATGGGAGCTATACCCAAAAATGGTCCGATCTTAACCACGCTCGTTACGTACGTCGAAGAGCTAAACACAGCCCACTGTGTTACATTTCAGCGAAATGAGACAACAAATGTGAGTTTTATTGGCCTGAGACCCTACGTCGGGAGATCGGCTTATAGGGGGGCTGTATTAAGATAAAGACCGATCTGGACTTTAATCCGTACAGATGTCGGGGATCTTAGCAAAGAAAGAAAGAACGTATACGGATAACTTACTTGCTAAGAGACTTATTACTGCAGTCTTGGGTTCGGCAGATGTACAAAGATGAGTCAGTGGAGGTACTGCTTAAGGAGCTATATATACGATGGTGTAAAACTGTTCGCGCATATTAAAGACGTGGCCATCGTTAGTGACGTGGCCAACGTCTATGACAGAAATCGCGTAAGACAGAAGTTGTTTGTCAGCGGAATATACAAAGTATCGGCTGTACCAGCAGTCACCTTGGGGCGAGAGAATGTTCCATTTACTGATATCCCCAAAATACCTTGGTACTTTGCTGGACGGATAATTGAACTTCAAATACAACGGTTTGGAAAAGTTGAAAAGGCAATTCTTGTCCTATATATCTGCAAGTGTCATGTACTGGCTGTAAAGTGCAGTTGCGAGATATTTAATTTTTTAAAAACCCAACTACATACTTTTGAATACCCAGCCGGATATAATTATTATTTAAGCATCCACAGTACGGCTGTAGTTAGCACCATCTAGTGCACAGAATTTAAAACTGCACTCATTGCCTTTAGAGATTTTGGCTAGACAAATTGCTGCCAAACACAGCCGTAAAGTTAAGTCAAAGTGATTGTCACATTGAGACACAATACTGTAACTCTATAGCCGATAAAGCAGTTGGGAACTATAGTTTTCTTGGTAATAGAAGACAGAAAGCAGAGATGTCTGCTGTTTTAGCAAACATTTCCCTCTCTTTCTTCAACAAACAAAAGAATTCTTGTTTTTTATACCCACCACAATAGGATGGGGGTATACTTATCTAGTTATTCCGTTTGTAACACCTCGAAATATTGATAAAGGATATACTCGATAGTCTTGATATACTGTGTCGATCTATCCATGTCCGTCCGTCTGTGGAAATCACGATAGCGGTCGATCGCGTAAAGTTAGCCGCCCAAAATTATGCACAAATACTTAGAATTTATGTAGGCTGTTGGAGATCATATCGGTTTAGATTTGGATATAGCTCCCATATAAAGTGGTCCGTCGAATTGACTTCTTGAGCTCATACGAGCCCCAATTACTAACCGATCGGGCTGAAATTTTGCATGTAGGACTTTGTTATATACTTACAACAACTGTGACGAAAATGACCTAAATCGGTGTATAACCTGATGTAGATCCCATATAAACTAATCATCCGATTTGACTTCTTGAGCTCCTAGAAGCAGCAATGTTTATCCGATCGAGGTGAAATTTTGCACATAGTGCTCTATTACGAATTTCAACAATTTTTCCTACAATGGTCTTAATCCCCTGGAAGCCCCAATTTTTGTTCGAATTGGCTGAAATTTTGGACGAAGTGTTTTATTATGACATGGTAAGTACGGGTATTGTCCAGATCGGTCTATAAACCGATATAGCTCCCATATAAACTGATCGTCCGATAATTATACTTCTCCATTGTAGTGTGTTCCCAAGATTCGGCCCGCCGGAACTTCCCACATGTTCGCTTGTTATTATATAATATTACGAAGGCTGCTATATAAGTTTCTGGCCTAACAATTATTATGCAAATATTTATCACCAAAAATGGTTTTATTTTCCAGCATGATTTATACACACGCAATAAATAAAACTTTGGAATATCTTCGGAGCAAACAAATCTGTTTTATTGGGGGAGTACTACTTTTATTGTAACTGTGCAAGATTTCCATGTACTGTTGAACGTTAATCGTGAATTTGTCTGAATTTTGATGTTCAAGTCACTTCGGTTATGGTAAAACTTTTTGGAACTTTGTCTTTTGTAAAGGATTTCAAAACTTCTTTCAAGCCAAAAGGGCTTCGTTTACGGCAAAAGACGATCTGGCACACAGAAAGATGCTTCTTTGGGTTTGTTTATATCTTGTACTTCTTCCATTTTGGTAAAGAATGTAGCTAACAAAGACTGAATTGTTTAGTTTTTTCATTGGGTTAAGCTCAATCTGCCTGCAGTCAGTATTGGGAAGTTATCGGTCGTGTGCGAGTGTAATGTTGGAAACTGAATATTTGTCAAATTTTATTTAAGGTGAAAAAAATGCTCGTATTTACACCAGGCAACAAAATTTCTGCAGCATTTAAATTGTTTGACAAAATTCTGACCCATAAAGGAATACCCATCTTTCGTATTTGTTACAAAGTCTTGCATTGTTATCGTAAACAAAGTCTCGACGTTTTCCATAAAAGACGATTAGTTGTCGAAAAATTCGTTTATGCCCAATGAATTACAACCAATTGTCGAAGCACTTTTTAAACTGCGATCGAGACACTTCCCAAACATGATTATTGAACACTTCAACAGCATTTTCTGGCGACGAAAATCATTGACCACGCACTTTTTCTCAATATGCGGAAATAAAAAGAAGTCATTGGGTGCCAAGTCAAGGCTGTACGGCGGATGACCTATCAATTCGACCTTTTGGCCAGTCAAAAGGGCGCTAGTTTGAGCCTTTGGTTTGTTTTTCAAATTTCTTGCAACACTTCAGGCAATCAAATTGTGGCGTACAGCTCAGAATTGTGGCGTACAGCTCATACGTTGCACAGTGGGATAACATCGAAAACGAAAAAACTAGAATCATATAAAAGCGTGCTAAGTTCGGCCGGGAATAATCTGATATAACCTTCATCATGGATCGCATTTGTCGAGTTCTTATCCCAATATCTCTTTTAAGGCCAACAAAGGATAAACGAAAAGAATTGATATGATATTGAAGCTACAATATCAAGTTATAGTCCGATTCGGACCATAATTGAATTGACTGTTGTAGACCATAGTAGAAATCATTGTGTAATTTTCATCCAAATCGTATAAGAACAAATCCATGACCGCCACAAGAGGGAGGTTCATCCCGGACTTTGCAAATACATCTGCCCTTTCATTTCCCTCTATTTCTTTGTGCCCCGGCACCCAGCATAAGGTCAAGGTATGTTATTCCTGTAACTCGTTTGATTAAACGTTTTAACGTTGCCTGACTGTAGCTGAAAATGTAAATTTCCAATCGGTCGATATTCGTAGACAACATAAGCTCCGCTCCTGCAGCTATCGCATACACCTCTGCCTGAGAGATGATGCAATCATGTCTCATCCGTAAAGGGACGTTGATATCAAGTTCATTGCAATAAACACCACACCCTTTCCCATCCTCCATCTTAAATCCATCTTTAAAAACTTTAAAGTCTGAAAATCTAACCCGCCCTTTCTGCCACTACGCCAGGGTAGGTAACATTACTTGCAGTCCCAGTTACCCTCCACGTCTATTCCTATCTGGAAGTCCCGAGCTTCTGACAGCAGAATAATGACGCAAAGGCCTTTCTAATCCTTGACTCCATGTTCAGTCTCCAGTCCAATCTGCGATACAAAATCACCCCTAAAAACTAAAGCCTAAAGACTGGAATTTTTCGCCTACAATCTTCTTTACAGTACAGTAGGCAAAATTGATAGTGCCGGGCCAAGTTTTCTGTATAGAGACGAAACAATAAAATTACCTTTTTTACGAAAAAATTTTATTTTTTTACTTTTTTTACTTTTTCACATTTTTTGATTTGTAACTCGCATAAATTTTGACTGAAGAATCGAAGAATTAGCATATACCGCTACAAAAAAGATAGAACATTTTATTAGATTTCCAAATCAGTTAAAAAATTTTAAATCGGTTCAGAAGTGCTTTCACAAGCCTCTGCCAAAATTTAAAAAAAAAAACAAGTAAAAAGGCGTTAAGTTCGGCCGGGCCGAACTTTGGGTACCCACCACCTCGGGTATATATGTAAACCAACTTTCATCAAAATTCGGTGAAAGTTTCATACCTTATACTCATATACCTCATACCGATCTGAACTATATACGACATGGATGTCGAAAAGCCGAACATAAATCACTGTGTCAAATTTCAGTGAAATCGGATTATAAATCCGCCTTTTATGGGGCCAAGGCTTTAAATCGAGATATCGGTCTACATGGCAGCTATATCCAAATCTGGACCGATTTGGGCCAAGTTGCATCAACATGTCGAAGAGCCTAACACAAACCACTGTCCCAAATTTCGGCGAAATCGGACAATAAATGACTTTTTTATGGGCCCTAAACCTTAAATCCAGAGATCGGTCCATATGGCAGCTATATGCAAATCTGGACCGATCTGGGCAAAATTGAAGAAGGACGTCGAAGAGCCTAACCAAACTCACTGTGTCAAATTTCAGCGACATCGGACAATAAATGCGTCTTTTATGGCCCCAAAACCTAAAACCTAGATATCGGTCTATATGGCAGCTATATCCAAATCTGGACCGATCTGTGCGATATTGCAGAAGTATGTCAAGGGGCTTTACTTAACTCACTGTTCCAAATTTCGGCGACATCGGACAATAAATGAGCATTTTATGGGCCCAAAACCATAAATCAAGAAATCGGTCTATATGGCAGCTATATCCAAATCTGAACTGATCTGGACTAAATTGAAGAAATATGTCAAAGGGCCTAACACAACTCACTGTCCCAAATTTCAGCAAAATCGGATAATGAATGTGGCTTTTATGGGCCTTACACCATAAATCGGAGGATCGATCTATATGGCAGCTATATCCAAATCTGGACCGATCTGAGCCAAATTAACGAAGGATGTCAATGGGTCTTACACAATTCACTGTCCCGAATTTCATCAAAATCAGATAATAAATGTGGCTTTTGTGGGCCTAAGACCCTAAACCGGAGGATCGGTCTATATGGCAGCTATATCCAAATCTGAACCGATCTGGGCCAAATTAACGAAAGATGTCGACGGGCCTTACACAATTCACTGTCCTGAATTTCAGCGAAATCGGATAATAAATGTGGCTTTTATGGGCCTTAGACCCTAAATCGGAGGATCCGTCTATATGGCAGCTATATCCAAATCTGGACCGATCTGAGCCAAATTGACGAAGGATGTCGAAGGGCCTAACACAACTCACTGCCCCAAATTTCAACAAAATCGGATAATAAATGTGGCTTTTATGGGCCTAAGACCCTAAATCGGCGGATCGGTCTATATGGGGGCTATATCAAGATATAGTCCGATATAGCCCATCTTCGAACTTAACCTGCTTATGGACAAAAAAAGAATCTGTGCAAAATTTCAGCTCAATATCTCTATTTTTAAAGACTGTAGCGTGATTTCAACAGACAGACGGACAGACGGACAGACGGACGGACATGTCTAGATCGTCTTAGATTTTTACGCTGATCAAGAATATATATACTTTATAGGGTCGGAAATGGATATTTCGATGTGTTGCAAACGGAATGACAAAATGAATATACCCCCATCCTTCGGTGGTGGGTATAAAAAATTAGTAAAATTTAGGCCTTTTTTTAGGACTTTGAAAATCGGGCTATAAATGCACTTATGACAGCCCGAACAAACTTTGTAGGGCCAAGGTGACCAACTTTGAAGGCCCACCAATGGGCCCCTGAGACTTCTAGGGCTCTGAAATTTTGAATATGAACTGTGTAACACTTCAGCTATAACCATGTAAAATTTCATGAAGATAACGACAGACTTATTCCACTTATTTTTTCCCATCCCACTGTGAGCCGTTTAGATTTTCTTGAGAACAGATGGACTAATTTTACGAAATTTTTAATGATTAGAGCTAGATCGAGATCATGTGCAAAATTTCAAGGCCCTAGGTGGTCCGGATGCCTTTACACAACATCGCCACTGGTTATTCGGCAATTTTTTGTTACAAAATTCGAAAAGCCCTCCGAGTGCTCAAAACGCAAAGCTCAGATTCTCCATTCGGACTTATGTTTTTTTTTTTACTTCATATGTCCCCAAAATACCTTTGCCCGAAGTGGGCATTTAGGAGATTTTTGTTAAAACATTCGACAAGAATTTATTTTTGGTTTTTTCAGAGACAATTTTTTCTGCAAATTCAAAACGAATTTCAAATACCAAAGAGGATAGTTGCATGTTATAGAATAGCGGTAAAGTCGATGCGACGATAGGATACAAGGAAGGAATGGAAGAGGTTTCCGATTGGATATCTGAGACGACACTTGAGGTCGAGTGCGAGGGACTGCTGCCAGCGACTCAGTCTTGGATTGAGGGAACTCTTGTATTGCCATCTGGAAGTTCATGCTACACTCAAGCATCGAAGCTACTTAGCGAACCCAGGGACTGAGATCAGTTTTCAACTGCAGACGGAGATCCGGGCGATCACGGAATGTAGGAGGTGGTGTGGTGTTAACGTTGGTCAGTAAACTAGTCATCAGGGCAATAACAACCAGGAGGTAAGGTCACGAACACTGTTGGAGTGTAAGAAGGATACTTACGCCTTTTCTAAGGATGGAGGAGATAAGGAGAGGGAATGAAAGAGCAGACGATTTGGCAATGGAGGCTAGAGGACTGCCGTCAATAATCCTGGTTAATGCGAAGCCTTCGGATCGACGCAGTCCGACTAAAATTCGTTCGGCAGCGAATGTGCATGTTACATTGTGGAACAGCGAAACGGTCAAAAGGACGAGCACCTATGGGGAGCACCAAATTATGAAAAGACGAAAGCATTACTGAATGAAAGTAAGAAGGAGGTCTTTAGAGCTTTCGGTATCATTACGGGACATATAGGACTATGAGCTCACTAGTGTCAAATAAGTGCGGCAATTGATGGCATATGTAGGGAATGTGGCGAAGATGATGAGAAGTTGGAGCATTTCCTATGTCATAGCCCGTTTTTCGCGGCTAACCGCGAAGTGCGACCACAATATCATACCGACTTAGGGGCGTGGTATGGAAAACAGTAAGCAGCACTGAATTCCTGACTTCGATTTTCTTTTTCGAGGTTACTTTTTAATATTTAGAACGCACAACAAGCCGATTACTGGCTTAGGTGTATGTACATGGTGGCATGTGGTCGGATTAATATCCTCACCTTCTTTTCAACCTAACATAAGAAAGCGGTTCAATTTATCCTGGCTTCGGTTCTTATAGGATCCGATATTTCGACTTTTTGAATCATTCTCATTATTTGCAAACGGTGGCATTGAATCTGATTCCTTATTTTCCAAATATTTTTCCTACTGCAAGCGATTTTGTAC
Organism: Stomoxys calcitrans; assembly: GCF_963082655.1. Classification (NCBI taxonomy): domain Eukaryota; kingdom Metazoa; phylum Arthropoda; class Insecta; order Diptera; family Muscidae; genus Stomoxys; species Stomoxys calcitrans. Next base: position 70,822,110 of record NC_081552.1, on the reverse strand, counting down.
AGCTAGAACATGGTCACCGAAATACCATTACCTCTTCGGTTCAAAGGTTGAAAATTTTGGGAGCACAGCGGACTATATGATGATAAGACTTCAGCAATGATGACGTCGACGGATAAAACTACCTACTTACAAAGTCTCACGGGCTTATTTCATAAATTTATATTTTCTCCCACTTCAGTTGATTAAAAACAAGAAAAAGTGTGTAAAAGTTCGGCCGGCCGAATCTTATATACCCTCCGGACGGATTCAGACTATATTTGGCACGCACGTTAAAGATGAATAGGAGAAGTCGTTGTACAAAATTGCATCCAAATCCGATAATGCGCCCTCTAAGGCTTAAGAAGTATAATCGGGAGATCGGTTTATGTGGGAGCTCCATCAGGTTATAAGCCGATTTAGACCATACTTGGCACAGTTGATGCGAGACAACACAAAACACTTAACGCAAAATTTCGGCATGGCTAGATCGACTTAAGATGTGATGACGCGCAAGAATATTTCGAGGCGTTACAAACGGAATGACGAAATTAGTACACCCCCATCCAGTGGTGGAGGGTATAAAAAGGTAAGCTAAAATTTCCAAAACTCACAAATTGTCTTCAAGATCAAAGCTTGTTGTTGTTGCGTTTTTTCCCCTCTCTGGTGTTAAGTTTGTTGTTGTTGGTTTTCTTTTTTTCCTTATAATTTACGAAAGAAAAATTATATTGAACTTTATGATTTGGATAGCTTGTTATCATCATTATCGTTCATTATCAACAACTCAGAGCAACAATCGACATGGTCGTTGATATATAATTTGCCAAAGTGGTCCAACGCCAACAAACAGAATGCGCTAGCCATACAGACTGTGAGGGATGTCAATGAACTCATTTGGAAGATTTTTTCTTTGGTTTGATTTTTGTGTACGGCTTTCTTAAAAACTCATCGATGGCTTGGCACAAGAAACAGACGGACACACACTAAAACACAAAATAAATTTAAAACGCAAGACAAAAGCAGACTCAAAGCAAATGTCATCGTCAACAATTGAAACAACAACAAAAGTAAAAAACAGATGATTATTGATATTGATTGGCAATATTCAAATTTGATGGCATAATATACAAAAAATTATAGATATAAAAATAAAATAACTTGGAAAGCAAAGGAAAAACTTAAAGGAATGTATATCAAAAATAGCGTGCTAAGTTCCGACGGGCCGAATCTTATATACCCTCCACCATGGATCGCATTTGTCGAGTTCTTTTCCCGGTATCTCCTTTTGGGCCAGCATATGATAAAAGAAAAGAATTGTAAAATTGCAGCCAATTTGAATAAAAATTGTGTCCTTTAGGGGCCCAAGAAGTAAAATATTCTAGATCGGTTTATATGGGAGCTATATCAGGCTACAGACCGATTCAGACCATAATTTACACGTATGTTGAAGGTCATGAGAGAAGTCGTTGCACAAAATTTCAGGCAAATCGGATAATAATTGCGACCTTTAGAGGATCAAGTGGTCAAGATCCCAGATCGGTTTATATGGTAGCTACATCAGGTTATGAGTCAACTAAAACCATATTTGACACAGTTGTTGCAAGTCGTAACAAACCATTTCTTGCAAAGTTTCAGCCAAATCGGATAAGAATCAAGATCTCAAATCGGCAGCTGGCAGCTGGCAGCTATATCAGGTTATGCACCGATTTTCACCATACCGAACACAGTTGTTGGAAGTGATACCAAAACACTACGTGAAAAATTTCACTTAAATCGGACGAGAATCGCGCCCTCTAGAGGCTCAAGAAGTAAAAACCCAAGATCGGATTATAAGGCAGAATTATCAAAACATGGACCGATTTGAGCCAAACTAAGCGCAGTTGTTGGAAGTGTAACCCACGTGCAAAATTTCAGTCAAATCGGACGAGAATTGCGCCCTCTAGAGGCTCAAAAAGTCAAAACCCAAGTTCGGTTTATATGGCAGCATTATCAAAACATGGAAAACATGGACCGATATGGCCCATTTACAATCCCAACCGACCTACACTAATAAGAAGTATTTGTGCAAAATTTCAAGCGGCTAGTATTACTCCTTTGAAAGTTATCGTGCTTTCGACAGACAGGCAGACGGACGGACGGACGGACGGACATGGCTAAATCGACTTAAAATGACATGACGATCAAGAATAAAAATAATTTGTGGTGTATCAGACGAATATTCCGAGTGGTTACAAACAGAATGACGATATTAGTATACCCCCCCATCCTATGGTGGAGGGTATAAAAAAAACTACAAAATTGTTACATTGTTTATGATGTAGACATTTCTATAAGATAAGAAGGCATTATGAATACATATTTCATGTCATCTTAGGATTACAATCATTGGCTTAACATCCGCTTTGGAAAATACCAATAAATGGTCTAATACGCCTATACTTAGCCTATGATGATGGATTAAAAATCATAAAACCCACAGCCCGAAAGAAAAATAGTGAAAGTGAGTTGAAAACTATTTATCTGTGGCATACATCACCATCATCATAATCCTCCTTTTGAGCGTCCAATGCAAATATCACTGCCAAAACGATGGGAATGGCCAAAAAACCTGTAATGGTCTCATCCCCGTTAAACTTCAAAGAAAACAAAAAGTCTTGATTGAAAACGGGCTTCTTTCAATGTAACGACGCTAATCCCTAAAGAAGCAACTTTTCATTTTGTCTGTGGCCTATGTATGGCGAATGAAAGAAAACAATTTTCATTTTGGTTTTTTTTCTGTTTTGGATATGCTTGTGTTTTGAGGAGTAAATCGTACATTGCCCTCTATGGTTTTGTGAAGTTCATTGACCTTACGATGGATGATGACAACGAGGATGAATTTTCAACATTTGTTATGATCACATTGAATGATTTCCTTTTCATATTTATTTGTTACCACATTTATACAGTAATTGACGGAGATATTGGAAGACCTTTAGCAAAATGTTATCCAATTCCCATATGAACTATGCAGTTTAGGTATTTAAGTAGAGCCTACCTGCCCAAGCACGCTCCGCTGTGCCTTTTACAATACACAGAAAAAAAATTACTTATATTTATAATCAACACTTGCAAGTCTCATGGGCGTATCTTGTCTTAAAATATACTCCCCATTGTTGACATACAAAACTTTGCCAATAACTTTAGGTTGAATGCAGATTGACCAGTCGCACAGACACTAAGCCCATTTTTTTATACCCACCACCAAGGGATGGGTGTTCATTCATTTTGTCATTCGAAACACACATCGAAATATCCATTTCCGATCCTATAAAGTATATATATTCTTGAAGACGATCTTGACATGTCCGTCCGTCTGTCCGCCTGTCTGTTGATATCACGCTTACTTACTTAATTTACTTTAATTGGCTAGGGTCTTAGGCCCATAAAATCCACATTTATTATCCGATTTTGCTGAAATTTGGGACAGTGAGTTAAGTTAAGCCCCTTGAAATACTTCTGCATTATGGCTCAGATCGGTCCAGATTTGGATATAGCTGCCATATAGACTGATCTCTCGATTTAATGTTTTGGGCCCATATAAGGCGCATTTATTGTCCGATGTTGCCGAAACTGGGGACAGAGAGTTAAGTTAAGCCCCTCCACATATTTATGCAGTTTGGTCTAGATCGATCAAGATTTGCATATAGCTGCCATATAAACCGATATCTCGATTTAAAGTCTTGGCCACAAAAAAGGCGCATTTATAATCCGATTTAACTGAAATTTGACACATATGGTTTAGATCGGTTTATTTTTAGATATAGCTACTAAAAAACCAACATTGTGTTACACACAATTGAACAGTGACTTGTACTTATTAGTATTTGGTCCAAATCGGATCATATTTCGATATAACTGCTATGGGACATAAGGTATGCAATTTTCACCGGAATTTGATGAAAGGTGGTTTACATATACACCCGAGGTGGTGGGTATCGAAAGTTTGGCCCGGCCGAACTACAATAAAATCCTTTTTACTTGTTATTTCTTTCATTTTCATTCATTATATGTAGTATTCGGGAAAGAGGGGTACTCTTCTTTAATTTATACCCTATATTGTTATTATCGGGTTATATGTCCGTTAGATGGATTTGAGAGAGGGTCAAGCGTTACAAACTTTACTTTATATATCTATTTCAGGTGCATACCATTCTTACTGTTCAGAGCTCTTACATGTGGACGGAACACATTTTGACCCTATTGCCATATGTCCTTCATTTGAATATCATATTGTCATGCCAACTTAGATATAACACGGACCCTCAGCCACTCGTTAAATGTTTGAATAGTAAGTTCGCACTCAACTCCTAAAACTCTTCCATTGAGACCCACAATTTATTAAATCGGTAACATGTGCTTTCGAGCAGGTTTGGAGGCCCCTGAGATTGTTGTATGTCAAATTTCTATTCTATTCTCAAATACCCTGAATTTGAGCCAAATATTGTCATAGCAAGGCTGCATGTCCGTTGGTGCCTTTTTGGGTTAAAACTCTGAAAGTTGAATATATATTTCAAAGTAAGGTTCGTACTCAACTTGTAAATCCCTCGTTGTCATAATAGGTGGTTTAAGCAAAAAATGATGACCGCCAAACATTTGACGTCGTATTTTTGTGTCAGCATACCATTCGAGATCCCATATTACCAAATCGGGCTACATGCCAATTTGGGTTGTTCAGTGGCAGGGAAATTCCTCACACAACCCCCTTCTGATATCTATTGTATTATATACAAATGAGGTTGTTGCGCTTTGTTTATTTGTTCGTTTGTCTGTTCCGTATAGGCTCAAAAACGGCTGAACCGATTTTCATGAAATTTTCACAGAGCCCCTGGTGAAAATAGGATGCTACATTTTTTGATATCCGGAGGGGGGAGGGGACCCTCCCCCATATTCCCATTTTCAAAAACGCCAGATCTCGACGATTGGTGCACCCATTTAAGCGAAAATTTGCACGCCACCTTATGGTACCCCAAAAACACGAAATTGGTATACAATTTTGGGGTCAAATAACCTAGGGGGACGCCCCAGTGGTCTCCTATAAACACGCCCTAAACCAATGATAATTGGAGCTCAAATAAAATGAATTTTACAGTAAAGCACGATGCTGATATTTTTTCAGGGCTAAGTGCCCAACCCTACATAAAACTCAAACTGGACATTTTTTTGGATTATGGCGAAAAGGGGTTCAAATGCATTATCTGTTTTATTGCCAAGAGTTTAAGGGACGCCTCACCTCATAAACTCCCCCTAAACCACACATATATATACACTATAGCAATATGTAGCTCAAATGTGGTATTTGGGAATATAGTATGAGTCTGATATCAACTTTCGGGGCAAAGGGTTTGGCTACTCCCATTTAATTTGTTTATAATAACTCAAAAAAACAGATATTTGGTCTCCTTATTAAGGGTGGGATATCGGCCCCCCTACCGCCCCACCACGAAAGCCCACCGAATGGAAATCTAGACCAATAATGAGAACATGGGTCTCAAATGAAAGGTATTTAAGAGTAGAGCACGAATCTGATATATGGGGATCCTCACCCCAAAAAATTCCCCCATACTGGACATATTTACCGACCATAGCAAGATAAGGCTCAAATGAAAAGTACTTGGGAGTAGAGCACCAATATGATATTCACATTGAGGAGAAATATCTGACAGGCCGTACCAAATTGCAAAATGCAAATTTTGCCCATGAACATTCCACTAAGGAACAGGGGCAAACTTCTCACGTATCAATGATTACAGTCCGATTCAAGTTTTAAGCTTAATGGTAAGGAGCCTCCTTTTTATGGCCGAGTCCGAACGGCGTGCCACAGTGCGACATCTCTTTAGAGAGAAGTTTTACATGGCATAGTACCTTACAAATGTTGCCAGCATGAGGAGGGGAAAACCCCCGCTGAAAATTTTTTTTGATGGTCTCGCCAGGATTTGAACCCAGGCGTTCAGCGTCATGGGCGGACATAGATTAGCATGTGCCCTACGGTGGCCTCCAGAAAGGCCGTACCAGCATCCCCAAACAGGTCTTATTTCCAGACCGTGCCAGTATAGGGCTCAAATAAAATAAGAGAGTGAAAGAAGTCCAGCTAGTTGAAAAATAAAGTACAATATTTTTGCACATGATAATTTTTAACTATCTGAACATTGCAAGTAAATTTAGACTTAGATGCGAACATGGAAACATACAAAAGGATATTGATGATTTACCTTAAAACATAATCAAAGCAAACATACAGCACACTCTTTCCTGTACTTTTTGTATCTTCAATGTTTTAATAAGTGCGTTGCCAAAGTTGTATTTAACAGTTGCCAACATATTAAACGTCATTGTCCATAGCCGCAGCTTACTGACTGGCCTCCATGCAAAAGAACACCAATTAGGGCCACACGCATCACACCGCCACCCCAAAAGTTACCTCTTTTAGCCATACCCTTTCTCTAGCACATACTAGTCACCTCTCGCACTCTCACCACGAATACTCCCACCTATGGCTTGCATGCATGCACACCCATAACGTATGCCTTAGAAAAATTCGACAACAATTTGCTGTGTTTATGCTTCTTCTTCTTTTATTGAAAATTGATTTCCCATTTTCATGGTGTTTCTTTAAGGAAACTAAATTTTCATATCTATTCGTCGCTTCGCTGCAAAATTATCTTTCGATTGATGCCAAAATTGCAAATTTTGCCCACAAACATTCCACTAAGGGACAGGGGCAAACTTCTCACATATCAATGAGTTGTTCTGTTCGATTCAAGTTCAAGCTGATTGATGAGGGGCCTCTTTTTTAAAGAATATATAATAGTGGAATAATGGTCCGTATCGGACCATACTGAAAATAACTTTTGGAAGATGAGATACAAATGCAAATATAAATTTGCCCATGGGCATTGCATTTAGAAGCAGGAGCAAACTTCTCACATATCAATGAGCGCTGTTCGATTCAAGTTCAAGCTCAATGATGAGTGCCCTCCTTTCCATAGCCGAATCCGAACGGCGTGCCGCAGTGCGACATTTCTTTGGGGAGAAGCTTTTACATTACATGGCACCTCAACATCGATTAATATATGAGTTCATTAAGTGAGGAATGTGCAGCCACTTAGACAAAAATCTGATTTCACTATTAAGCAAAAAATTCTTTGTTCTGCCTTTGTATGGCCAACATCTAAACTACTTTTTTCGTAATATGCACACACAAAAAGCTCTCTGAATGCAAAGAAACAACAAAAACATCATTATTATCAATATGTGGGTCATATTTTAAATAATTTTTAGTGTCAGAATAGTGCCAGAACAAAAACAAAGTTTCAATCATTCATAAATTAAAAGTAATAAAGAACCTAATAAATATTCAATATTATAAGCATAAGAAACTATGTATTCCCCCACAGAATACCACCTAGGGTCTTTGCCATACTATTTCTCTATATACAATGGCCCAAAGCAAAACCCATAACATCATCACAATGAGCCACTAGTAAACCTGCTTCGTTAATGTGGTGTTAACTATGCAAATCCAACGAAATAAAATTTTTACTTTATTTACATAGTATTACGCTTTTATCGTATAATGGAGAGGAAAGAATTCTCCAAAAGCCAAATATCCCCACCATTCTAGCGATTGAATTTGATAACATTTCTTGCTGCTTATTTAATTATGCAAAACAAGCCATGTTGAGATGACCTAAAAATTTCCAATTTTAATTTTGTTCTACATATCTCAAATCGTTCTCCTCTCAGCGGCTAAAAGAAAACCGGTTGATAGAACCAAACTGTCTTTGGCTAATCACACGCATTTGTATGGAGGGTTTTTTGGTTATTATCATTAGCCCAAAGCATTTACCAAGTTGTCTTCTTGTTCCACTATGGATAAATCTCTTGATTATAAGCCCTAAGCTATCCAAAATATAGTAAAAAAAAGCGGGGGAAATAAAATGTCTGCTGTTTCCTTTTGTTTAAGTTTATCGGTAGTCTAATATTTTGTATTTTGTTTTTTTACCAAAAAATTTTAGGTTTTCTCTAAATTTAACACATGCTGAGGGCTTTTAGGGGTCTTTGCTCCAAATACTTGCGGTCACAACTCTTAAAATTTATGGCCTGTTATTGTTTGGTAGCATTTTGTTTTGCCTTTTTCTAATAAAAATTTCTTCCAGAGCTTGACAGCAAAAAATTCTCATATTATTTTTGTTTTTTTTTTTTTTTCTTCATAATTAATTAGAAAGATCTAAATTAATGAAATCTTTTTTTTTGAAAAATGCTAATAACGAAATTCACCAGCATTCCAAATATTCTCACTTTGGAGAAAAATGTTGATATATTTCTATGAAATATTTTATTCACAGGGTGAGGTCATAATTTACAAGACAATTGTGATCCATCATCTCCCTGAGAACAGGTGCAGTGATTTATTGTCCAATCAATGGGAACAACTTGGCTTTTGGTCGTGAAAATAAATTTATTACAAATTCTCAGTTATATTTTTCAAATTTTATCTTTTTCTGGGAAATTAATTCAAAACTGTGAGGGAAATAAATTCAAAACTGTTTATTCCAAAATATAAAAATCCATTTTGGTGAAAGCAGTTGAAACATATCTTAAGTCTTTTGTTTGTTAAGATAAATAAACACAAATTGTTCGAAATCTTATCTTACTAACGGACCCAGTGTGCTTCGCTACACAATAAAGGTCCTTTTTACAATTGAATGTTTCTTTGAATGTGCCATGTGCCGGTGCCATGGGTCTTTCTCGGATCTGCATTTCTTTGTATATTTATCGTATGTGTTGTTCAAATACATACTATATCCGACACAATCATTTGAAAGTTCCACCGGTATTTACTGGATCAACCCAAATTCTGATTTGGAGTAATATCAGATCCTTACTCCACATCCAATGACCTTTCATTGGGCCTCATATTGTCGCACTTGCTCTCGAAGTTGGAACCCAAATTTTCACTCTAAACACGATTACCTTTCAGTTGAGTCTCTCTCATATTACCCAGACTACTTTTCCCTTTGTGTGGCTTTTAGGGCAGGAGGATTACAAGGGTGGCAAATTCTGTTATGAAATTCGTATTCCATTCCCAAATACTCTTCATTTGAGTCCCATTTCGTTCTTATCGGTCTATTTTGGCATTTGGAGGGCTTTTGGAGAGAGGAGTAGCCCTCCTAAGACGTAGCGGTATTTTTTGGAGGGCTTTTGGGGGAAGAGTTGGACCTTCTGAAACGTGGTGGCAATTGTTGATATCTGATTCCTGTTCTACTCCCAAATATCTATAAGTTGAGACCTATATTGTCCCGATCATTCTCCATACCCGTTTGAGGAGGTTTTTGGAATGGTTTATGGGGTGGGACGGCTCCCCTGAGACGTAGCATCAAATTTTAATATCAAATTTGTATTCTACTCCCAATTATTTTTTATTTGGGTTCCATATTGCCTTTATCGGCTAACATACCTGTTTAATGGGTTTTTGGGGACTGGTGTGTTTCGCTATACCCTAAAATGATTTTAAAATTGAATGTTTTATTAAATGTTTTGGAGCCGGGGTTTTTCTTGAATCTACAAAAAAATTGTTTAGCATATTGTACCTTTTGGTTCAAATACATGCTACATCCTATAAAATAGTTTTAAAGTCCCACAGGTTCTTCCTGAATCAACCTTATTCCAAATTTGTATGCATTACCTATATCAAATAGCATTAAGTTGCTTCCTATATTTTCCCAATCGGCCTTCATGCCAGTTAGAGGGGTTTTTATGGCGGGCCACAGATATTTGTCCACAAATTTGGATATCAGATTCGTACATTAATCCCAAAGCCCTTTCATTTAAGTTCTACATTGTCCCGGTCATTCTGCATGAGCATTTGGTGGATATTTGGAGGACCCAAGCACTTGCTCCCTTATATTCGCACTCTACTTTCAGAGACCTTTCATTTAAGATCCACATTGTCAGTTGTGATGGCTTCATGTCAGTTGTGATGGCTCTTTTTTCGGGTGGGTTGTCAGACATTTGAGAGCTTAAATTATCTCGATCGGCTCATATGTTTTTTTCACCGTCCCCCAAACTGGTTCGAGTTTGGAGCAACATTTCCACTTTACACCCGAATACCGACACTTGGTGCCCAATATTCGTATTTTACTTAACTTTCAAAGATCCCACATTTTGTTCCGGTTGACCAACATGTTGGTTTGGGGGCTTTCTACTGAGTCGGACGGCTAATACCACATTCGTACTCCACTTCCAATGAACTTTTATTTGAGCTCTCCGGCCAACATGTTCTTTTTTGGGCCCCCACACTTGCCCGTAGTTGGAAGTCAAATTTTTGCTGTACACGTTTGATGGTGGATCCCTGATATTTGATGTCAAAATTTATTATCAAATTCGTATTCTTGTTCCAAATACCTTTCACTTGAGTCTCATTTTGTTACTTTCGGGCTACTTCCCGTTTGGAGGCTTTTGAGATATCAGATTCGTATTCTGCTCCCAAATACCTTTAATTTGAGTCCCAAATTGTCGCGATCAGTCTCCATGTCCGTTTGAAATGTTTTTTAGAGTGGTTTTTTGGGTTGGTTCAGCTAATTTTGGTCTTGGCGGCGAATTTTATTATCGACTTCGTATTATATTCCTAATTAAACTTCATTTGAGACCCATATTGGCCCATGTTCGTTTGTGTAGGTTCTTGGTTATTTTTTGGAGCGGGACGGCCCTGCTGTGATCTGAATCCATTTTATGATACGTATTCTTCTTCAAAATACCTTTTGTTTGAGTTCCATATTGTCACCATAGGTCCACTTTTAATCTTGAGTGGTACTTTTAGGGTAAGGTAAGTTTTCGCAATCAAAAAATTATATAACCTGTTCTTCCTTCCGGACCATCCTACACAATCTGTGAAAATTTCAAAAAAATCGGTTCAGCCGTTTTCGAGTCTATTCAGAACAATCCAACAAACAATCTGACAGACAAGCAAACACACTTTGAGTTTTATATAATAGATCCGTACCCATATTGACTTAGTGGTCCAATATGCCGACTGGGAGCTGTTTTGGGCTGGGAGCGTTCCCTTTGTATTTCGATCCAATGTTTAATACATGGGTGCTTAAAACTGAAAATTTCTTTACGCTGGCGTTGATGCTCAGTTCAATGTTTTGTTCTGATTTAACGATAGACAAGAAAGCAAAAAATCTATTTAATTTTGTAATTATTATGTTTACTTGTAGGAAACTTTATTCGTTTTGCGAATAATTTAATTTTTAGTTAAGGAGAGAATTAAAAACATTTAAAGAGCGTAAGTCACACATACTATCGCATTTTTATTTTGTGCACCTGTGGTTTAATACCATATTCGAACTCTACTACCGAATACCTTTCATGCGAATGCTAAATTGTCCCAATCGGTCCACTTTCGATTTTGGGCAGTGAGTTTTTGGCGGTTTTAGGCTAGAGGGGGCCGCTAGGTACTTCGACCCAATTTTTAATATCATATTCGTACTCTACAACCGAATACCTTTTGTATGAGTTCCACATGGTCCTAATCGGCCCAATCTAAATTTTTGACGGTGCTGTTGGGGTAGGCCTGCTCGAAGTATTCGTCTAAGACCCCATAAAGTATATATATTCTTGATCGCGGTTTCATTTTAGGTCGATCTATGTCCATCCGTTTGTCTGTCGAAAGCACTCATGCTCGAAATTTGGCACAACGCCTTCCAATTAGTGTGGGTCGGTTGGAATTGTAAATGGGCCAAATCGGTTCATGTTTTGATATAGGTTAGGTTAGGTTAGGTTGAAAAGAGGGTGCAGATATTAATCCGCCCCATGCCACTATTTACGTGCTACTTACAAAATCCTTAATTGTTTTCGATACCACTCCCCCATAGCTGCCATATAACCCAGCCCCCCGGTTAGACTTCTTGAGCTTATAGAGGGCCTAATTCTTATCCGCTTTGGTTGAAATTTTGCACATGTCGTTTTGGTATGACTTTCAACAACTGTCCTAAGTATGGTCTGAATCAGTGCATAACCTGATATAGCAGCTATATACTCATAAACCGATCTCTCAATTTGACTTCCGTTTCGATTTACCTGAATTTTTTTAAGGTGGTATTTTTCTTTGATTTCTAAGAGCTTTGACAACTACGGTTCAAATAAGTCATTCAACGAACTTATCACATGCCATCCATCCATAAATGCAAATTTTGCCCATGAGCATTACATTAAGGAACAGGGGCAATCCTCTCACACATCAATGAGTGCGGTCCGATTCAAGTTTAAGCTCAATGATAAGGGGCCTTCTCTTTATAGCCGAATGTCGCCGGTATGAGGAGGGGATAACCACCGCTGAAAAGTTTTTCTGATGTTGTTGCCAGGATTCGAATCCAGGCTTTCAGCGTCGCTACGGTGGCCTCCTCTATCCACGCTTTTTTACTTGTTATATTTAAGGATATAATAGATATATGTGCCTGTAAAACTTCCTCGGAATTGGGTAGAAATTGCGCCTCGCACATGGTGCCATCTGGACTCAAGATCCTTAATCAGGAGATTGGTCTATAAGCTGATCCATACGAATGTCAATAGGTTTATTATATCAACATGCTTAAAATTGCGGCGAAATTGATTTAAAATACGAGGTTTTTTACCTCCATTACAGGGAGTTATCCAACTCCGTCTTTCCGTTTGTAACACCTAGACATCATGTTTTAAGTCGATCTAGCCATGTCCATCCGTTTGTCCCCCATTCTGCAGAAACCACGTCAACTTTCGAAGGAGTAAAGCCAGGCGCTCAAATTTTTGCACAAATACTTCTCATTGATGTAGATTAGTTGGGATTGCAAATGGGCCAAATCGGCCAATGTTTAGATGTAGCTTCTATCGATTGGGAAATGCACACTGCCTGGAACAGCGGGCATTGTAAAGAGGATAACAAAGTATCCGCGGTCGCCACAGGACCAGAGGAAAGCTCCCTGTCACCAAACCACAAAGCCGTATAACATAGCATTATAGGTCTGTCAATTGCAGTATACAGCCAGTGCTGGTCTCTCAGTTCAAAGCTTTTGTAAATGAAACATTCTCTCCTCCCAAGAAGATAGGTGCAACCGTGGATAACGTTTATCTCCTGCTGAAAAGAGCAACTACTGTTGTAGGTGGAACTTGGTGTCTTTCCATCCCACAGGTATGTACAACATGCTAATGCAAGCAGAGTATACCTCGCTAAGCCAAGGAGCCAGTCTTCGGGATACAGTCTGGCGATTTAAAGGAGTAGACATTTTGTATCGCCCAAAAGATTCTTAACTTAGTCATTTCGCCAACCCTCGACGAATGCACATCAGGGACAACCTTTCTGTTGGAGAGTTGTCTAGGAAATGTGTAAACAGGAGTAGTTCTAGTGTT